>NC_057795.1:18302370-18306328 GCF_018294505.1 Triticum aestivum
CAAATAATATATCAAAAAAATAAGAAAAATAAAACTAATTCAATTCAATATGTTAAAAATACAAATAATATATCAAAAAATTCAGAAAAATAGAACTAATTCAATTCAATATGTTAAAAACACAAATATTATATCAAAAAATTCAGAAAAATAAAACTAATTCAATTCAAAATTCTAAAAATACAAATAATATATCAAAAAATTAAGAAAAATAAAACTAATTCAATTCAAAATAATATACCAGAGGCCGGCCGTCGGCTATGGTGGTACGGCCGGACTCTGTAGAGTGTCATGGACTACATCACGGCCGGCGATATCCCCCGCTTGTGCTACCCTCAGTTCGAGCAACGAGCGCCGCCCGACGACAGCGACGACAACAGCGACGACGACGGCGGCAACTTAGAAGGCGACGACTACCAGTACAACGGCGGCGGCTATGAAGACTACGAGTATGCATATTATACGCCTAGGCAGGAGTATGACTAAATCACTCCAAATTTCATGTATCATCAGTGTTATCTCGAATCATTCGAAAATGGACACCAAACACATCACGGGTAATATAATTCACATGATCCATTCAACAAAGTTTGGTACAATAAATTATTACACATCATTTCTTCCCTTGTGTCCCTGCTTGCTTACGATTGTTCCGTATCCATGGAGCATCCTCATCATTTAACTTAATGCTTGGGTCGGTGTTCACTTTGAAGGGCGGAATTTCAGCAAACATATTATAATCTTCTGACATGTCTGTCTTGTCCTCCACTCCCACGATGTTTCTTTTCCCTGAAAGAACAATGTGGCGCTTTGGATCATCGCATGATGTACTGGTCGTTTTCTTATCTTTCCGTTTCCTCGGTTTGCTACTCATGTCCTTCACATAGAAAACCTGAGCGACATCTTTCGCTAGGACGAATGGTTCGTCAAGGTAACCAAGATTGTTGAAATCCACCATTGTCATTCCGTATTGCTGGTCCACCTTTACCCCACCTCCTGTTAGCTTGAACCATTTGCACCGGAACAAAGGGACCTTAAAGGAGGGTCCATAGTCAAGTTCCCATATCTCCTCTATGTAACCATAATATGTGACCTTTTGCCCATTCTCGGTTGCTGCATCAAAGCGGACACCACTGTTTTGGTTGGTGCTCTTTTTATCTTGGGCGATCGTGTAAAATGTATTCCCATTTATCTCGTACCCTTGGAAAGTCGTTATAGTCGAAGATGGTGTCTTGGCCAACATGTACAGCTGATCTACAACATCATTGTCATTCATTAAATGTTTTCTCAACCAACTGCCGAAAGTCTCCATGTGGGCCTTCCTAATCCAGGATTCAGGCTTCCCCGGGTTGTCCGAGCGTAAAATATTCTTATGTTTCTCAAAGTACGGAGCCACCAAGCTGGAATTGGTCAGTACAGTGTGGTGTGCTTCAGTCAGAGAATGGCCGTCCATACATATCGTTGATTTCCTTCCGATCGTGCCTTTTCCACTTAGTCTCCCCTCGTGCCGCGATCGAGGAAGACCAATCGGCTTAAGGTCAGGAACAAAGTCAACACAAAACTCAATTACCTCCTCATTTCCATAGCCCTTGGCGATGCTTCCTTCTGGCCTAGCACGGTTACGAACATATTTCTTTAATACTCCCATGAACCTCTCGAAGGGGAACATATTGTGTAGAAATACAGGACCGAGAATGAAAATCTCTTCGACTAGGTGAACCAAGAGGTGCGTCATAATATTGAAGAAGGATGGCGGGAACACCAACTCGAAACTGACAAGACATTGGATCACATTGTTCTGTAACCGTGGTAGATCTTCTGGATTGATTACCTTCTGAGAGATTGCATTGAGGAATGCACATAGCTTCACAATGGCTACTCGAACATTTTCCGGCAGGAGCCCCCTCAAAGCAATCGGAAGCAATTGCGTCATAATCACGTGGCAGTCGTGAGACTTCAGATTTTGGAACTTTTTCTCCGCCATGTTTATTATTCCCTTTATATTGGACGAGCATCCAGACGGGACCTTCATACTACTCAGGCATTCAAAAAAGATGACCTTCTCTTCTTTGGTCAGAGCGTAGGTGGCACGACCTTGAAACCATTCCGGATGCCGGTCAGCAGGGTCTTTCAAACGTTGCTGGTCCTGCCGTGCTTCCTTTGTATCATTTGTCTTCCCATACACGCCCAAGAAGCTTAGGAGGTTCACGCAAATATTCTTCGTAACGTGCATCATGTCGATTGCAGAGCGGACTTCTAGGACTTTCCAATATTCTAGCTCCCAGAATATAGATTTCTTCTTCCACATGGCTGCGTGCCCGTCAGCTCCCTTCGGAACTGATTGTCCGCCAGGACCCTTTCCAAAGATGACTTTCAAATCCTTGACCATATCAAATACCTCAGCACCAGTGTGTTCCGCAGGCTTCGGCCGGTGATCTGCCTTGCCGTTGTAATGCTTGCCTTTCTTTCTTACTGGATGATTTTTCGGAAGAAATCGACGATGCCCAAGGTACACGTTCTTCTTACAATTTGGCAAATGTACACTTTCAGTCTCATGTAAGCAGTGCATGCATGCATTGTATCCCTTATTTGACAGTCCCGAAAGGTTACTAAGAGCAGGCCAATCGTTGATGGTTACGAAAAGCAACGCTCGTAGGTTAAATTCCTCTTTTTTGTGCTCATCCCACACACGGACACCAGGTCTGCCCCACAGCTGTCAAAGTTCATCAACTAATGGCCTTAGGTACACATCGATGTCGTTGCCGGGTTGCTTCGGACCTTGGATGAGCACTGGCATCATAATGAACTTCCGCTTCATGCACAACCAAGGAGGAAGGTTGTAGATGCATAGAGTCACGGGCCAGTTGCTATGGCTGGAGCTCTGCTCGCCAAAAGGATTCATGCCATCTGTACTTAGACCAAATCTTATGTTCCTTGCGTCAGCTGCAAAATCTTTGAACTCTCTGTCGATCTTTCTCCATTGCGTTCCATCTGCGGTGTGTCTCAACTCCCCGTCCGACTTACGGTCCTCTTTGTGCCATCGCAACAACTTGGCATGCTCTTTGTTCCTGAACAGACGTTTCAACCGTGGTATTATAGGAGCATACCACATCACCTTGGCGGGAACCCTCTTCCTGGGTTTCTCGCCCTCAACATCGTCACCAGGGTCATCGCCTCTGATCTTATAACGCAATGCAGTGCATACCGGGCATTCATTCAAATTCTCGTATTCACCGCGGTAGAGGATGCAGTCGTTGATGCATGCATGTATCTTCAGAACCTCTAAACCTAGAGGGCAGACAACCTTCTTTGCTTCGTACGTACTGGCGGGCAACTCGTTATTCTTTGGAAACATATTCTTCAACATTTTCAGCAAGTTTTCAAATGCGGAGTCAGCTACACCTGCCTGTGCCTTCCATTTCAGCAAATCCAGTGTGCAGCCCAGCTTTTTCAGACCATCATCGCATCCGGGGTACAACGACTTTCTGTGATGCTCTAACATGTGATCCAAATTCTCCCTCTCCTTTTCAGTTTCGCAGCGTCTCCGTGCATCAGCAATGGTCCGACCAAGATCATCAACGGTCTCATCACGTGCCTCTTCTTCACCTTCACCTTCCCCTTCACCTTCCCCTTCACCTTCAGCATCCTCCATGAAAGTATCACCGAAATGAGCAAGATAGCTTTCATCGATGAAATCATCCCCTTCTTCATCTTCTTCCATTATAACCCCTCTTTCTCCATGCTTGGTCCAACAATTATAGCTTGGCATGAAACCGTGCCGAAGCAGGTGCAGGTGAACTTCTCTTGAGGAAGAGTAACCCTTCTGATTCTTACAGTCAACACATGGACAGATAACAAAACCCTTCTGCTTGTTCGCATTAGCCACTACGAGGAAATCTTTCAAACCCGTAGTGAACTCGCGGGATAGTCGGTTACCGTACATCCATTGCCGATTCAT
>NC_057795.1:18606678-18694027 GCF_018294505.1 Triticum aestivum
ACCGAAAGGTCCAACAGAAACTATATCATATAACTATATAATTGAACTCTATCAGTTGCTATATGAAGGGTCCCTGATTAAATTCATCGATCAAATTTCAATGGAGCTGCAAAACTGTAAATCACTCTATTTACCTTGTGAAGAACCCTCGATATTCTGAATGATGTTACTAATTATTTGACCTGCAGCGTTGGTAATTGTTCCAACGCGAGAGCTGTGCTTGCAGGTTTATGGGATTGCGCAGCAGTTGGTGCATCGCTTTCACTGGCTTGTCCCTGGGTATGTAATGGGTGGTGAGAGCAGATCAAAAGAGAAAGCAAGACTGCGGAAAGGTATATCTTGTCCCGTCAAGGAGTTGACGCAACTTCTCATATAAAATGTTGCCTTCATACTACAATCTTGTATTTTGACTCCACATGTTTTCTCTAGGAATATCAATCCTAATTGCCACTCCTGGGCGCCTTCTGGACCACTTACAGCATACTTCATCATTTGTTTATTCAAATTTGCGCTGGATAGTTTTCGATGAAGCTGACAGGTCTGCTAGTCATAAATTCATCGTTTTCTTGACGTTCTTATCCAATGGACACAGCTCTTACTGCAACGGTGTTTATTTGTATTCATGCAGCATTCTTGAGCTTGGTTTTGGAAAAGCAGTCGAGGATATACTAGGGCTCTTGGGTTCCAGGAATGATGCTTCCGATGAGAATAAAAGCAAAACTGACCCTATGCAAAGGCAAAACCTTCTCTTATCAGCAACTCTCAACGAAAAGGTGAACCGCTTAGCCAACATTAGTTTGAAGAACCCAGTGATGATTGGACTTGACGAACAAAACAAGCCTTCTGAGAGGTCCAGTGCCCTAGGGAAGAAGCACACTTCCTTATTATCTGATGATGAGGACGAAATGCCTAAAAAGCACAATAATGTAGTGGAACCTGCGGTTGATGATTTTAAGCTTCCTGCACAGTTGGTTCAAAGATATGTTAAAGGTAGCGGAAATTTGCTCGCTTGGAACTTTACATTCTTGTCATGTTTTGCTTTTGTAGTTACCGCAATGCTTTTTGTTTTATGCAGTTTCATGTGGTTCGAGGCTTGCGGTTCTCCTTACCATTCTGAAATCTCAATTTGAAAGACAAGTGTCCCAGAAGGTATTTTCTATATACCATGAAGCTGTTTAACTTTCACTAGCCTTTTTATTTTTACCGCAAGTTTTGCTTGTCACAATGTACGCTCTGGAGGTCCTGAGAATTGAGTTAGTTTTCTTCTTCCTTCGGCAGGTTGTTGTTTTCATGTCAACATGTGACGCTGTAGATTTCCACCACACTGTACTCAGCCAGCTTGAGTGGAGCCGTGGCCTCGCATTAGACACAGATAAGAAGCAAAAATTTCTTGGCTGCAAGGTGTTCCGTCTACATGGTAACATGGACCAGGAAGACCGCAAAAAGTCATACCTGGGATTCAGTTCTGAAAAATCTGCAATCCTTGTATGTACTGATGTTGCTGCCAGAGGCTTGGACATTCCGAAAGTTAGGTGCATCATACAGTATGATTCACCTGGGGAGGCTTCTGAATATGTTCACAGGTACCTTAAGCATCTCATGTCATGCATTTTTAGGTTATACTGGTCTCATAGTTTCTCCATAATTGTTGCCAGATTCTTTGTTCATATGCAACTGAATGAAGCAAGCACACATAGTTCTTTCTCTTCATTACTGTCAATCTTGTACACTGTTTAGCTCTTTCTTGTGAACGCTATGGCGTTTTCTAGTTTTTTTAAAGAAGATTTGATGTTATAAGCTAATAAAGACAGTTTACCTCATACTTCGTCTGCACTATCATCTTCGTCTGGGCATGCTTCAGTTTCAATAACATCAGTTGTTTGTTATAGGGTTGGAAGAACTGCAAGGATTGGTGAAAAGGGAGAGGCCCTCCTGTTTCTCCAACCTGTCGAACTTGACTACTTGAAAGACCTAGAGCTACATGGTGTATCTCTGACAGAATACCCCTTCCAAAAGGTTTTAGACGGTTTCCCCGTGAATGGGGAGAAGCCTCTCAAGAGGAAGCCAATATCTTTAGATATGCACCCATGGATACTCTCTGTACAGAGAACGCTGGAAAATTACGTCGCATCCGAGGTAACACACATCTTTTTATTTTCTTCCTTCGGTGGACTCTTGCCATCTCGAGTAGCTGGAAGAACAGCTCCGATTGCACGTTTATTGTGAATATCATGCTTCTGCCGATCTCAACAAGTGTGCTATCGTATTCTCTTATCTAGGCCACAACAAATAAGCTTGCCAGAGATGCCTTCTGTTCCTGGCTTCGCGCTTACACCGCCCACCGCGGTGAGCTGAAGAAGATTTTCATGGTGAAGAAGCTCCACCTGGGACATGTCGCGAGAAGCTTCGGGTTGAAGGAGCAACCCTCGCTGGTCGGGAGGTCGCACCAGGTGCAACTCAAGAAGAGGAAGAAAGAACAGAAACGCGAAGGACAAGGACCGACCAAACGGAGAAAATTCCCCACCAAGAAGTGAATTCCCATATGGCAATAGAAGATCATCACACAGGAGACAGCACCTGATGGATGGTGGATCATGAAACTAACAGCAGCAGCGATTTTTTGCAAGAAACTCATGAGAGCTAGACAACTAATTTACTGTGCAACCACAGGATTTTGTCATGTGTAACTTGGATGTAAAATGTTTGATTATCTTTGATCATAACTCTCGTCTTGTTTGTCAAAACCTCATGCTCGTCTGTTCATCCGTTTGGAAGCAAGTGCTCGCTCGAAATCACGAAATAACAAAATCTCACGATGATCTACATGTTAAAACATTTTATTGAACCGACGCAAGAGAATGATATCCAATAGTTACATGTCAAGCATACCGAACATGTTCTGCCAACAGCTGATATGCTAAGATGGTTCTATCAAAATTACACTGGGATTCAGAAACGACGTTGCTGCCTGAACCGATTTTGATACAATGCTGTTCTAGGGCTCTTCAATAATCTACAGAGTTCTGGTGAATTTTTTTTCTCTCCAGCCAATCCGATCCCAAATCACGGTATGTTCAACAAAGGGGCTTCTCATCAAAAGTGAGCCAAACTGTACACAAGGATCCATGAAAGCTGCAAGCAACACAACAACAACAATCATCTTGTCAGTTTGTCAGTAACCATCATCTTCTGATTGAATATGCATTGCCAAATAAGTAATGTGCTTGCTATCTGCTACCACTACTTCAAGTTTTTATGTACTCCCTCCGTTCCTAAATATCCGTCTTTTTAGAGATTTCAAATGGACTACCATATACGGATGTATATAGACATATTTTAGAGTGTAGATTCACTCATTTTGCTCCGTATGTAGTCACTCGTTGAAACCTCTAGAAAGACAAATATTTAGGAACGGAGGGAGTACTTGCTACTGCAGTTGCACATGGCAGTCTGGATTTCAGAATGGTTACAGAGAAGTGAGAACCGCAACATCATGACGGTAGAAAGAACCAAGAAAGGCAGTCTGGGTTTCAGAATGATTTTCAGATTTGCTTGGGACACAACTAGATTGGAACTGATGAAACAAAAACTGTTGAATGAAAGGCTTTACCAGGAAAAGGGTGAAAGATGCGAACATCCCCTCCTGAAGCAGCGCGCCATGGCCTCCGAATTCTTCCTCGTCGACCTTCAATAGGTGCGCATAGTACCAGTAAATTATGCCAGAAGAAATGGCCACGAACCTGTGAGAAGTCAGGCAGTATATAACCATCAAGAGCTCACATACAGGTACCCAAAACAGGGCCCTAATGACTGAAAACATATATTCCAACAAAAAAATACATCTCAATGGGCTCATGGCAGCAACACTGGATCTCAATTTTGTGCGAAAACCTTGCACGCATTCCAAATTTGAAAACAGCTAATTATTACTCACAATCCCAGAAATAACTGAAACGGCAAGAACCATACACCCCGGGCAGGCCGAAAAAAAAAGAGAGGAGATCCTCAATTGAGGTACTACAAGAACATGTGTGCTGTGCTCAGGCCTTGCAAATCCAGCAACTCCCTGAACAACATATTCCCCCTAAAATTCGTTCAACTCCAGCAGCACCCCCAAATGGCACCCCCTAAATAACATTTGTAACGGCTAGTTCTCCAAGGAAGGGGAACCTTGGCGCAGCGGTGAAGCTGTTGGAGTCACGGGTTCGAGTCCTGGAAACAGCCACTTGCAAAATACCAAAGGGAGGAGGCTCCCCTGACAAACCGCACCCTGCAGTTGGGTCACTGACATGTGGGCCAGCATGTAGGTTGGCAGGGTGCGGTACGTCAGGGGAGCCACCTCCGTACCAAAGACCATCCAAAGTGGTCGGACCCTTCCCCGAACCCCCCGCGAGCGGGAGCTACATGCACCGGGCTGCCCTTTTTTTACTTCTCCAACGGCTAGTTTTCATGTCCATATACACAAGTTCATCCCCCATATCTCTCTCGCTCTCTCTCACACACACACTCCTGTCTCTGTCTCCTCTTCCACATCACATTCCCCATCTCTCCCGCAACGAAATGAGCCGCCACCGTCGCAGCTTGGCCTGGCAATACTTCCTGGATTCCTCGTCCGACGAAGAGGAGCTACTCTACATGGCCGCAATCATAGCACAAGAAGAGCAAGAGCGGCTGGACGCTCCTCCAGAGCACAGCATTTCTGCGCCGGCAAGTCTCTGCTCCTCTGTCTTTGACGCATCCGGTACAACCTCCCGCGTCCACCAGCCCACTGCATCCACCACATCCACCGCGACCTCCCGCGTCCGCCGCGCCCGCCGCCCCGGCTCCGCTCCCCGGTCACCGCCCCCGCGGCGCCGCGGATCGCCTGCGCGGACGGCGGTGACCGCCTCTCCCGCTTCCCCAGGCCACCCTGTCAGCGGCGTGGCGGCCGGAAGGAGGAGCCTTCCGGCCGGCTTCGTCGCGCGGACCGGGGAGGGGACGGAGGCGGAGCCCGGGGTCGAGGAGAGCGGATAGCCGGTGAGGCGAGAGGGGAGCCGCTGCCGGCACGACGACTCCACGGGCAAGAAAAGAGAGAAGAAGAAGCGGGGGGCTGGCGGGAGATTCGGGGCGCTTACAGGACGATCCAGGCGGCGCCGACGAGCGGGACGGCGCCCCAGAGGAGGCCGCAGGCGAGCCCGACGGCCTGGCGGATCCAGTGCACGGCGTCCAGCAGCCGGTCCTTGTCCCATGGCGCCTCCGGGTCGAGGTACCGCGCGAGGCCGGACGGCGCCGCGTGCCCGGCGCCGCCGCCCTGCTGCGCCGCCTGGCTCTTCTTCGCCGCCGACGACGACGGCTTCGCCCGCGCCATGGTGGGTGGGGGCAGGCGGCGGCGGCGGCGGCGGGATCGAGGTGTGGGGGAAGACGGCGATGGGATCGAGGTGGAGGAAAATAGTCGTCTTTCCCTCTTTTGGACTGGAGAAGAAGAAGATCTCGGGCGTGTTTGGTTGGTGGTTGGGGTTTTGCGCGCAGGCCCTCGGATGATGTTAAATATTGCGTATATGCCCCTAAAAAGTGAAAAAGCAAATCATTGGCCCACCATGGGTGAACCTTTTTTTTTAGAGAAATCATTAGTGTGCTTCATTTCATTGCCATTGTTCGGTTCAGAGCCGGATTTTGCAACAACAAAAAACATGGGAAAAAATGAAATCTTGTTTTTCGATAATGTCCATTTCAGTTCGCGGGGTTTTAAAGCGCGGGAATATACAAAACACACGATTGAAGTGTCGTGTTATCTTGGATCTTAGGAGCATATGATTTAGAAAACCAGATGAATTTTGAACCAGAGAGTGAGAGTGTTTGGCAGCACAGACAGAAAAGGTAATCTTTACCAAGAGGTCCGCGCCGATGAACCAGAGAGAGTGTTAGCCATAAACAGATGCAAATTGGCGAAGTGGCTATGAACCAAACATACGCCGAAGATCTCGACCATGGAGAACAACATTGCACGGCTCAACAATAGATCCTGCATCGCAGACACAGCGAAACCACGCCCAGAATTACATCCGCCTTTCGGCACCAAGCCCTCCCCGCGACACAAACCATGTCCAAAATCACATCAACGCTTCGGAGGCCACACCAAACTCTGTTCTAAACGGTCGACAGACAACTCCGCAGGCTTTCCGCGAGCCAAGCCGCCATCCGTGGAGGTTAAAGGGGGCTGAAGAATAGCATTCTCTTTGGGGGGGTTAATGGGGGTTGAACGATAGCCGGGTCTCCTGCGCAACGGCGTTTGCAGGGAAGAGCGGGATGGCCAAGTCATCGGTTAAGGATTAGTTTGGCCAGGTCAGGGTACGCATCGGCTGGCGACTCACCCGTTCCCCCCTGCTGCACAAAACAATGGGGAAAAAAATCGTGTTATTTGCCTGTATGCATAATTGCGTAATGGGGAAAAAAACGTAGGAGGTTTGCATAAGCAAAGAGCAAAAAACTGAGGTATGCTGAACAGAATCCAAATGCGGCAATTTTTCGCACCGAGTGTGAAGCGTGATTTTGTTAATGCACTTCTCATTTCAGCAAGTCAAAGATAAACCATGGCACTCCTACTTGGTTTTTACACCTTATACCTACAAAGAGTTTCAGATAGCAAGCAATGTCACTGGCTAGCCAACAGTACAACAAAAACTGCAAGGCCACAGATTTGTCGTTCTTGCTGACAGGATACTAGGTCATACCAAATTTAGCGAGAAATCATTGTTAGATCAATTAGTGGGAGTAGTCTGGCAGTGATTAATATACACAGAAACTGGTCTAGCCCTCTGAAACATTTATTACTTGCTCCACGGAAACCACATGCGCAAAGAAGCAATATCGAACAAAAAGTAGGTACGCCCGACTTGCTGGTGTGTTATTTGCAACATGGGAATAATAATCAGAATTGATATTTTGGTGTACAAGCTGTTTTCCTCCAGAGTATTTTCTAGACCAAAGGCCAGACGGTCCCGATTTATAGAAAGCCATCACAAGTACGCGGTGGCAGTTTAAGAACTCCAGGTTTCATGTTCCTCTAGATAATGCTAAACTGAAAATAGGGGTGATGAGACGGTTACCACAAAACGCGGGGAGCGACGCACAGAACCAGGAGATGCTGCCGATAGGGCGGAAGCTTTTCTCTTAGCGGGAAGAGCCGGCTTCCTGTTCTTACTTTGAGAATTACTTTTATCTCTATCATTTTTGCTTGTGGAGTCAACTGACTTTGTCACCGGAGATGAGATGGGTATAGCGGAAGCATCTGAACAAACTGTTGGGCTTACAGGAAGATCCCCTGCGAAAGACAAAGCAATTAAAGATTAAAGATTACATGACAAAGGACAAACGCTTAAGTGAATAAACAGGCAAAGGAAGGTTCAGTTCCATGGAGAGAAAAATAGAAGACCCAATCTTGTACGTGAAAATCATACGGTGGATTATTTGGAACATTTGACATATGGTTTGGGCAATTCTCAAACGTCGGAACCAAAAAGTCGCCGATTTATAGAACCTCTGTAATGTTGACATCAGATACAGTTTGGAGTTCCAGGAAATGAGCCTCATATGGTTACTGGCGGAAACAGACCTGATGAAGCTTATTGTGCCTTACTAGCACGCAGAAGTGAAGGAAGGAAATCCAGATTGTTTAAGATGCTTATGAACCTGATGCTTGTTCGTACAAAAAAAAGGAAAAATATATTGGGTACCATTCAAAGCAGCAGCCTGGAACCTCTGTCGGATTATTCTTACAAACTTGACTAGATCGTTAGTGAGGTTCAAATCCTTCACCAGTTCCTCAGAATCTTCCACGGGTGGACTACATCGAAGTACTGCTATGAATAAAAAGAATGTGTGTTTTACGACCAACCATGTGAAATGAAATATGAGGTATAAATTTAAGATGAAATCCATGTGAAGTTCCAACTCACAGGTACATCTATCTTTGTCAAACTTTAGGGAAAATGAAAACTCCTTCTCAGGACTTTGCGAGTCAACCTTGTCGAATATGAATTTCACGCCTTAAGAAAAAGAACAAAAAAATCAGGGGTAATCATGACGACATCAACATAATTTCCTTAAGCATGGCACCAAATTATCAATTACCTTCCCCTTCGACAACGGCCTGGAAGCCAACGCGCTTTTGGTACCAGCAGATAGCCTTTTCCATGCCTTTCATCAGTGTAACGTCTTCATCATTCTTTGCTTCAAAAGCCTCAGCAGCTGCCACGGCACATTGAGAATTACTACATCGGTGTCACATAAACTACTACCTCGGAACAGTTCAGTTAAGGAAACAAGCGTGACTGACAAACAGGTACCACAAAGCTACGCTGCATCAAACGATATACGGCGACAACGGCATAACTCCCCAAATGCTGAACTAGAAGTATTTTGAAGTTACCCTCGAGCACATCCGAAATGACCGCGGCATGCCGCTCGCTCCTGCTCCTCTGACCGGTGACCAGGTCTCTTAGCTGCTCGCTTGTTGCAGCCGAGGCCGAAATCGACTCCCGGAGTCGCTTGCATTTCGACTCCATGGTGAGTTTAACTGCAAAAGTTGACACACACACACACACACACACACACACACACACACACACACACACACACACAGAGAGAGAGAGAGAGAGAGAGAGAGAGAGAGAGAGATCAGGCACGCCATGAAGCAATCAAAGAAGTGGGCGGAACCGTGCTCGACATTAAGCAAAGGAATGTGCAGATTTCAGGGCACTTACGAGACAGAGCTTGCCCTAGGTCGGCTTCCAGGTCCCGCAGCCGCTTCTTGAATTCGACGAGGTCCTCTGAAACACGGAGAATCTCGTCAATCGGAGGGGAAACCACGTATATATCGAGTCCGGAATCTGAAGAAGTTCGCCAACATTTGGCCGGCTGAAAAGAGGGGCCCTTGGGAAAAAGATTGGGGTTTTCAGTTTGGGCAGAGACGAGAGGGGGTGAGGGAGGGAGGGGGGGCGTGCCTCGGCGCGAGAGGCTCTGGTGGGCGCCGGAGACGGCGGAGCGGGCGGCGGCGCGGACGGCCGCCGAGGCGGAGGCGAAGCGGTCTCGGCCGGCGGCCATCTGCCGGTCGCACGCCGCCCGCTGCGCCGCCAGGTCCTCCGCCGTCTTCGACCGCGGCTGGTCCATACCTGCCGCCGTATCCTCGCGGCGGCTGAGGGGCTTGGGCCGCCGGCGAGGAGCGCAAGGCGGCGCCGGTGAGAGCGGGCGAGGAGCAAGGCGCTGCTCTCAGCCGCTGTCTGCTCAAGGTTGTAGAAGTGGGACACACCAACCAACCGCGTCTAGCTTCTCTCTGTTTTGGGGGTATTTTCCGGTTTTGCCCCTCTCCCAGGGTTTAAGCAGTTCTCTTTGGCAGTCTCCCCATGGGCCCACCGTTCAGTGAGAGAAAGAGAGCGGAGAGGTAGGGCTGCAGACGCCGAATCAAAGCCTAACTTGACACCCTTTCTGGTTCCAAGCCTGCTACATAAAGGTAGAGACAGCGGCTCAAAAAAATGACAATGGAGCTCCAAATGGCCACCCTTCAACTAGAAGATTGAACAGCGGCATTTGCATAGGCCGGCAGATGGCCACGACCGCTAATTCATCCATAGGAGGAGGAGAGCGATGTCGGGCGTCGTAGCTCCATCGCGGTCACCGCTAATAATATGCTTGGAGAGGATCATCCGCGGGATGTTCCAAATGCTTCGCCTTCTTCTTTTATGTGAACCTGCACTAGATAGGTGAGATGAGCCATGATGAGATCCCTTACCTATTTTTCACCCAGCACCCGCATGGAAGAAACGGGATGGACACGACCTCAACTTGATCCGACACAACAACGAGCTTATTTGCCAAGCTTTCGGCATATCCATGTCAGACAGTCTTTCATGAAAGCTGCTCGGAGATGAAGGAGGCTTATCCATGCGCTGCTCGAAGACGTCGTCAAAAAACGTCTTACATTATGGGATGGATGGAGTAAAATACTTCCTAAACCAAAGCTACAGTTGCCATCTATAGCCCCATCCCTACTTTGTTTTGCCTCATTGGTGGATGAGAAGGGAAAGAGGAACAACTCTATTGAGGTGAGTCTCAGGGGGACTCGAGGGAGAGAAGAAAGTAACGACGAAAGTATCAGTTACCGAGTGGTTATCCGGATTTTTTATTTGCCGAGGTGTGATATGTCATGAGCTATAGTGTCAAATTCACCCCCAAAAGGCCATTTCTGGGTTATTTCTCTGGCTTTCTAAACTTCAAGTGGTTAGATACCTTGTTCTATAGTGAAGAGGGTTATGTAAAACCTTGACTTAACTATTTCTTATTCCATAGAACCGTGCATGTAACACTTCATATATGTCTGTTCCCTTCATTTGCAGTGACATTCTAGTCATTCTGAGACAAGAGAATGGTTTGTGCTAGGTTCGATTCGTTTGCCGGAGGCAGTGGTGTCCGGCAATGAAGCAACAATATCATAGCCCCTGCCGCGAGGGCCGTGTCTCTGCAATGTGTGCGTTCAAAGGTTTCAACTTCCTTGCCCCTCTGTGGTGGGCGGCTCGTGTGGATATTCAAACCTTCAAAATTGGTCGAATCATGCGACTATGATTCTCCGCGGATCATTTCGTTACCAGGCGCATCGAGAAAGCTGGGGCCGCGACCGGGGAAACCGGAGATAACGACTTCGGTGTGGGTTTAGAAATAATTTCAAGAGTCTTTTTTCTTTTCGGGAGCTTTTTTTCGAGAGTTCGTCATTGTTTGTTCTTTATTGGTTGCTTTTTTATTTGGGCTACTTGGATCTGATCTTGCTGTCTTTGGGGAGAAACATGCAAACACGTGGGTATTTTGTGCCAAGCCGATCATCCACCCTTGCAGCTGACCGTGGGTGACGAAGCGCAGTCTAGTATTTACGAGGTATTAGCAGGAAGCATGGGTATTTTGTGCCAAGCCGATCATCCATCCTTGTAGTTATGTAAATCGTTGGGTTCAGCTGAACCCAACGCTCAACGAGTTTTCTTCGGTGATCCATCATTTTGCTATCTTTCATTATTTTCTTCGGTGGCTGCTGTCGTGGTGCCGGAGGCAGGTGATGGGCGTTGGTGTCAAGCTCAGAGATGTTTTGCTATCTTTTCAGTTTTGTCATGTCGGTCCTTACGTGACTTGTATTTTAATCTTTATGATATGAATAAGACACGAATTACCATGCAAAAAAAAAGATCATCCATCGTTGCAGCTGACCGTGGGTATTTTGTAAACATATGATTCGTTGCTGGTGCCCCTTCCCATGCCATGCCATGCCATCCATCCCCATCGCCCGCTGGATGCGCCTCACGCGGATCCACCTTGCATCCAACGCCTCCCCACGTTTCTCTCCTGCTCCTCCTCCTGCTATAAATCCCCGTCCAGTTCCTCCTCCACGCGGACAGCGACAGGGGCAGGACGCGGGCTGCTCTCTTCTCCTCCTGCTGCCGATTGATTCAGCTTGTGGCCGCCGGTTGAGCAAGGAGACAGTCGGCGAGGGCGTCGAGGAAGCCGCGGAGCAAGATGCAGAGGAGGCATGGAGATGTGAGTTTTGTTTTTCTTCTTTTTGTTGACCGAAATGATTATTGATTGATTCATTCAAGTGGAACCTCCAATGATTGCACCAATAACCACTGAGGCCTCGATCAATGCAACAGTCTTGTGGAGATGGATGTACTCAAGGCGGTCAAGAGGTACGTACGGTCTTAGGTGGTGTTTGTTTCTCTAGTCCTAGGACTTTTTCTAGTCCCTGGGACTTTTTAAAAAAGACTCTCAAGGAGGTGCTTCTAAGGACTTTTAGCAAAAAGTCTCAAAAAAGTCCCACCCTGTTTGGTTTGCTAGGGACTTTTTCTAGTCCCTACACCAAAAAGTCCCTGAAAACAAACACCCCCTTAGTTGAGCCAGTCATCTCCAGATCAACAACCTAACAACAAGTACGTAGACACCCATTATATTCTGACAACTTGTGTGGTAGGAATAGGATAATTTCAATTTGTAATTCAAATGTAGCGTACGGAGATACCAATGCAAACCATCCTTCTTAATTACAATATCTTCAAATGATTCACAGATCAATTAGAACATTTCCAGTCTGTACTATTTGGGCGACAAAATCTGAATAGATCAACCTGCTGACCTGGCCGGCGACGAGGCCCTCTGATCCGATGCAGCGCCGTGAGCTCGCCAATGGCATGGACAAGTCGAGCGGTGTGCTTGTCGGGACCGATGTCTGGAGGATAGAAGTTGATGCTGGCCATATGCCGGAAGGCAAGCGCAAAACATTGATACGATTTAAATTTTCGGGTCCCTTTATTGATCAGCGTATCATTGGGAAGAAACCTATTGGAGAAAGCGAGGCATAAAAATGGGAAATTATTAATAGTAAGTGGCTGTTGATGTACAAATGCACACTAGTTCTGAATAAATAGACGGACCTTTTCTTCCTTCTGCTCTTCAATATTTTCTTCTTCTGGAAGAGGCTAGCAGTCTTAACATCATGCTGGTTTGAGGGGGAAAAGCCATTTACTCTATTTGTCACACGATTTTTTGTAAACAAAAAAATAGCAAATGAGCCTACTGCAGCAGGAATCCAGATTCTTATTCTGAATAATGTCATCAAGAGAAACAAAAAAGCTTGTTTTTGTGACAATAATTTATTCAATGAAAAAGAGTACATGAGGCCCGGGTGGAGTAATATAAGTTAATTTGTTACGGATAGGGACTCTTACAAGTGAGATCCTCGAGTCCAAAAACTCAGTGCACTAGATGATCTTCTTACGGATCACTCCTATGTTGTCTCTTTCTAGCTGTTGGGCCCTTCGTCATCGGTATCCTAATACTCCTCTGCTCCTTATTCCCCTGGACTGGGATCTTGTTCGCCACCATAGCCATGGTAGAGAGCACAGCCTGACACGGACATTGCCCCATTTGGCTTCCTCAAAGTTGTCATTATGGATATTGTCATGTCTACAAGAAGCAATCGCTTGGCAATTTGTTGCTTCAAAAACATCTTCTGGAATCATATGGGGTTAGAGGTGTTCTGGTTGCATGGCAGGTGTTCTCCCGAAAGCTAGACTGGTCACTGAGGTTCCTAGTTCCAGTTCCATCAGCATACCCTGCCAAATGGTGAGCTCACATCGCTGTGGTTTTAGAGCTCTTTTTTCCATCACCTTTTTGACTCTCACATTTTTGTTTTCCTCCAATATCTAAGATGGAATGAGGCTAAAGGCGGAAGCAAATCTGAATGCATACCAGACACTTTGACATCCTAATTAAGGCAGGGGTATATATAAGACTTAGTCTGTCCTATGTCATAAATTCTCACCATACTCCATCACAAGACTGGGAAGTAAGAACAGACAGTTTTTCAAGCTCATTTTTTTTGATGCGAGGATGACTCAGCCTCTGCATCTGGGCGATGCATGCATCCATTTTATTAATCATTCACAAAGACCTTACCAAGTAATACATCAGTAAGTCTGAAACCACCATCTTAACAAGATCTGTCGCTACTCCTATCCAATTGTTGAAGGGGTGCCGATTGTCTGAGCCGGATACCAAACAGACCTCGCACCAAGACCTAACATCTAAAGCCGGAACCCTCAACCAAGCCGCATTGCCGGGTCTGGGGCAGACACCGGTCCGCCGCACTCGCAGAGGCCGCTGCCGCATTCTCCCGCCGATTCATCTTCAGACGCATCGACCTTAACAGGCCTGCCGTTGACGCCACCACGGCGCCAGACCTTCTCCCTAGCTACACGCGTCCATCATCACACATCCGTCGCCGAGACCCTGCAGCACCACACCACCGGGACTCCATGTTGCCGATGTGTCACATGTAAGTGTAACGCCGCTCCACCGCTGGAACCGTCTACTGATCCCTCAAGCCATGCTCATTGCATCACGAAAGATGCATGAAATGCATGAGACTAATTTTTAGCATATCATAGCAAAGAAACCTGCACAAAATGGGACATTATGAATATAGTAAATATGACTGTCCTTGTACAAATGCACACCAGTTCCGAATAAAATGGTCCTTCCCTTCTTTCGGGAAATGCAATTCTGAGCCCAGGCTCAGCTGAACCTGATATCTCATCCGTCCATTCGCATGTGGATGTGCGCTTTTACTTGTATTCAAAGCTGTATTCAGACTGTATATGATATAAACATTTCGTGGGTCTGTGGTGCATTGAATGCAGCAGGCGCCGTTACCTCTCGGGCGCACGGCCTAGTTCTAATTCTGAGCCCACAGAAACAGGGAGGTGAATTTCCGAATAGATTATTCTAGCATATGCGCATGGAGTTCTGTCCGGCAGCACGTTGCTCAGGCGCAACCTGCAATTACCACGAAACAATTTCACTTCTGAACTTCATGACAAATCATACTAACACACAACAAACTGGTTATGTGTTGAGTAAAAATCGTACATAAACTCATCAATTAGCTCGTGCCTCACTTGCTAAACTGCATCAAGGATACACCTCGCAGATAAGGGCTCCTTTGATTCAAAGGAATTCTATAGAATTTTTGGAGGATTGAAATCCTTAAGAATTTTTCCTATGTTGGTCCTTTGATTCATAGGATTGGATCCCATAGGAATTTTTCCTATGGAATCTTTTGTATTACATTTCATAGAAAATCTAACATCCACTCCAATCTCTTTTTACAATTCTTTTGCTTTTCCTGTGCCATCAAACACTCCATGCTAATTCTGTAGGATTCATGTGTGCATGCCACTTTAACCCTATACTTTTCCTATTTCTACGATTTGAAAATCCTGCGAATCAAAGAGGGCCTAAAACGGAAAAGAACCCTTGGAAAAAAAGAAATGAACCAAGCACTGTCTACTTGGAACTGATGGCTTCACCCTACCAATGGATTGTGCAGATCGATTCGGGGAAGCATTCCTTTTTTTGCCGGAGTTAGCCTCCCTGCATTACGGCCGGTGCTGCGGCCACCTTCATGCGCGCAGCCTGATCTGGCATTGGAATCCCTCTCCCTCGGCATAGTACGTTGGGAATCACCAACGTCGTGGACAGATATTTTGGCCCCCAAGTCAACCAAACCATCGAAAACGAAACTCGCCGATCTATGGGATCCATCATGAACTCCAGCCCGTCAGCTTCCATTATTTTGTACCATCCCGACGCACCAACCAACGGGAGCGATTTCAGGACCAGCTGCGCCCGGGCACCAAATCGCCCCTTCCCCCCTTCTTTCTTCTTTCTGCTCTTCCGTACGTGTTTTCTCCTCTTGAAAGGGACCTAGCAGTCAACATGGCATGGAAAAAAGGAAATAAATGACACTTACTCCAGTTGTTACATCAATTGCTGCAGAACGAAACTCCTAATTAACGGTCTTAAGATCATGAGTAAACTGCACCAAAAATTCACCTTCAAGGGATGGTCTAACAAAACCAGACTGTAGGACTGATGAGTAACAAAAAATGCTTGGCATTGGCTTGACTAGCCTTTGGTCGGAGAAAAATATTTGCCAAGTTACTGCCCACCAGTCGCATAGTCACACGATCACGATGACATCGTTGCAATGTGCCCACCATCAGCCGCTATGTAGCCATATCCTATATATTGAACCCGAGCACGGCGACTTTTACCGGTGCACCAAAAAGCATTACCTTACCGCGCGAGCATATCTGATACTCCCTCTGTCCGGAAATACGTGTCCTCAAAATGAATATAATGAATGTATCTATAACTAAAATAAGTCTAGATACAACCATTTCGAGGACAAGTATTTTCGAACGGAGGGAGTAGTTCTTCGGTGGCTGAAAAACGGGCCAAAAACATGCTGGGCTTTGGCTGCAGACTACTCCCTCCGTCCGGAAATACTTGTCATCAAAATGAATAAAAGGGGATGTATCTAGATGTATTTTAGTTCTAGATACATCATTTTTTGTCCATTTGAATGACAAGTATTTCCGAACGGAGGGAGTACAATGTAAAGAGGTAACGGTCTAACGTAAACTAGTATAGAGCTACTTGTACACACCTAGCTAGCAGAGAGCATTAATAATAATAACATTGTTCTATAAAATAAGATAGGTGGCTCATCGGCTCAGAGTATGGCGAAAGAGCAGACGAGCTCGCCTGCTCCCGCTAAGAGCAAGTATAATAAGTCCTACTCAGCAGGCTACAAGACTTGCCACATCATAAAAATCCTACATGGAAGAGAGAGAAGTGAGGAGAGAGAGCAGAGCCGGCTCTTCACTAGTCGCCCGCCTATACGCATGTTACGAGGCGTAATAGCTGGCTTGCAGCCCGAGCTGCTGCCTGTAAACCAGCGCTTTGCCATTCCTCTCAATCCCAGCATGCAAAGATTAATACTTAAATCCAATCCAACAGCCAACCTATAGCTATCCTATTATATGGTGTTGGCTGTATGAAGACTATAGATGACATGGACATGACTATAGAGCCGGCTGCTGCCTCTCTTATTAACCATGCTCTAAATGTGCCAATGGGACAACGACTCGTCGCTACGTTTATTGAATGCGGTCGTAAAGAGCAAGGAATGATAGCCAGCATGCAACAGTAGTATACGGTGACGGCACCGTGTAATATGACGACAGGATGGCGGTACAGCATGCATGTGTCCATGACATGCATTGCAATAGCGATTGAACGCGTGCATGCCTTCCTTGATGTACAGTCGATTCATTTGAAAAGTATGATGGCGATTGCAAAAGAGGAGGTGGGGCTAGAAAACAAACAGAAACTTTTGAAAGATTGGAAAATTCAGAGGGAAATAACAGGAAAAAAAACAACTACAAGTACAATTCGTAAAAAAGGCAAACGAATAAAATCAATGTGCAAATTATATATGTATAATATAAAAAACAGAAAATTTCGCCTGTGGTATTGTGGGCTTTTTGCAAGTTGTATATGACATGATTTTTCTTTTGCCCTAAATATGAGGACGCGTAATTTTTTCAAAGTCGGCCCTGAAGGATCTCAGTCCATTAAAAAGAAGAGAGTTGTCTGGTTAATTAACGGAAAACCGATCATAAATTGTGACCAAAAACAGGGCACACTCGGCCGATCTGGCAACCCACACAAGAACGCATACACGCTATCGAGGGAAAACTGTCATAGAGGTTGCCATCGCCATCACTCCTTCGCAACCTAACGTAGCCCTCACCCAGACAGGCACCGAGGCATGTGGCGGCCGATGCCAAAAAGTTAGCCCGGTTGACCACCGACCCCACATATACCCACATCCAACTCCGGAGGGCGTCCACGGGCACCGTTGGGTGCTCGTGCCCTCATTGATGCCGGGCCTGTCGAGGACACCCGAGTTGGAGGCGCGGACCACATTACTTGAGCGGCAACGTGCAAGGGAGAGGTTGGCGGCGGTTGGCACGTTGGAGAGGGGCCGAGCAATTTCGTGCATGTCGGTCGATCCTGAGGACGCGCTCATTGCATCTGTCCTCCGCCACTCCTTGGCATCGGCGGAGTCAGATGCGCTACGGCTCCGGCGGAAGAACGCCAAAGCGCTCCGGCTCGCCATCGAGCTGTTGGAGTGCGAGGCGGCGGGGAAGGCGAGGAGGCACGCTGAGGAGCAGGAGCGCTTGCTCCGCAGGCTAGCCGGGGTGCACATGGACCTATGGGACGGTGACCAAGACGGATCAAGCTCTGACGATAATGATGACCCTTTGGCGGCCGATGCGTACACCGACGGCCAGAGTAGCACCTCATAACGGAAGGGCAAAGGGCCAGCGAGGAAGTGATGCGTCTCCATCTTTAATTTCAAGTTTCAAGTAATCTAGTTTAAAATTGGCCACCATCTATGTGGATATATATGTGAACTTTGGTAATTTTTTGGAGATCCATTGGTGATCTTTTGGTAATAGAAATGTGCATTTCTATGTCTGTTTGAGGATTGACGTACTTTTATTCACGCTGCATGCTTTAGCATGGGTACATGCTACCGAATATGAGATACAAGGGCGTGGGTGACAGGAATTGAGGAGTGCCTGATCAGTGGACGTGTCCGTGGCATTTGAGAATCTAGATTTGATGACCGCTCCTGTAGATGCTCATAATTAATCAAACATTAAAATTGGTCATTTCGTCATGTCTCATGTACATAGTTTATTTAAAAGTTGAACTCATTCTAGCTTCCGCCCCCACAATCGTGATGCAGAAAACAAATTTGATTCGCGTCTGGCCAAGCATATATGGATTTTGTAGAAATCAACGCTTTGTAAGGCTCAAGGTTTTTGATTTCTGGTCAGAAAAAGCAAAGAGGTTTGGGAAAAACATTACTCGAATGCGTTGGTTTTCATACATAACATACGTCCGGTCTAGCAAGTCATTTGGAAGATCTCGCACTTGTGTGCCACGCTAATAAAAAGTACATGCTTTTGTTCTGCACATCTAAATGTAAGTGCCATGCTAATAAAAAGTACATGCTTTTGTTCTGCAGATCTAAATGTGGTCAGAACCAACGATCAGGCAAACCCTCTGACACATCACAGAACCAAAACGGCGTCACTAGCTCTGCGACGGCCCTGAAAAACTGCATGCGTCCAACATCCCGAAGTGAAGCAACGTCTCACGATTCAGTGAGTAGGCGAGCCCGTCCACGCCCAGGAATTTTCGGCTCATTGACTGACTACATGAGGCTGTAAAGAAACACACGGAGGTACCTCAGCTGAATCAGCTAGCACCAAAAGTAACCAAAGGACACAGAATCTTCTTACTCCCTCCGTTTCTAAATATAAGTCTTTTTAAAGATTCCTTCGCTATAGACTACATAAGGAGCAAAATGAGTGAATCTACACTTTAAAATATGTCTATATACATCCGTATGTAGTTTGTAGTGGATTTTTAAAAAGACTTGCCTCTGTTCCATAATCATAGTACTGATCGGCCGGCCAGTGAAGTGGTACTTACTCTGACAACTTTGACATCGCAATCTACACATTGCCGGCCTGCAAGTGATGACAATGTTACCAGGTAAATGAATGATTTACAGTAGTAAGATTTAAGCATCGAATCAGATAAAGAAATCGCAGTTCTTCAAATAACATGTGTTGTGAACAAGTTAGGCCCATGTTTACTCAGCTGACTAATTAAATGACGTTGCTACTAGCATCATAGCTCACAAATCTGAGAGGGTGTTTGGTTCAGGGACTTTTTAGTCTCAGGGACTAGAAAAAGTCCCTAGAAATCAAACGGAAGGGACTTTTTCTATAGGGACTAAAAAAAGACTCTACTAGAGAGTCTTTTTTGATTAGTCCCTAGGACTAGAAAAAGTCCTAGGACTTCTAAA
Source organism: Triticum aestivum (assembly GCF_018294505.1). Lineage (NCBI taxonomy): Eukaryota > Viridiplantae > Streptophyta > Magnoliopsida > Poales > Poaceae > Triticum > Triticum aestivum. The sequence goes on from NC_057795.1 coordinate 18,625,985, forward strand.
CCAAACACCCCTTAAAATTCATTCCTGCGTAGGCAAACATGCAGCATGCGGTTTTCAGCTGTCCTCTTTGATCCCTTTCTCAAGTCTCAAGTCCCAACAGATTATATAATTCTCCACGGCCAGAAGAAACGTACGGTGTAATTTCGCTGAGATCAAATTGACGCCAAAGTTGCTGAGATCCACAGGGTGTCGTTCACTCACATTGTTCGCTGCTGCCTCTAAAGTCAAATTGTTCAAATGTAGTCCCTCCGTCCGAAAATACTTGTCATCAAAAAAAATAAAAAGGAATGTATCTAGATGTAGATACATCCCTTTTCATCCATTTTGATGACAAGTATTTTCGGACAGAGGGAGTATGCATCTCAGCGACAGACTTTATCAACCGTACAAGACGACCATGGGCGAGTACTATCTAGATTGGCCACCGCGGTGCTAGGAATTTACTGTGGAACCTAACAATCTGCACTCCAACTTGCCTTCTTAGGCTGCGGTTGGCCGGCCGTTTCACGCTGCCTCCTCGTCCCTTCACCGCCTGCGCGGTGGCCACCGGCTGGGGCGGCACCAATCCGGGCCGGCGGGCGGGGGGCGGCGGCATGGCCGCGGTTGCGGGCGGGATGGCAGCAGCGGCAACGGCGGCGGCCACGTGGGTCAGCCCACCGGCTGCGGCGGCGGCGAAGAAGGCGGCGGGGTCGTCGGCATCGGCCATAGCGGCGGCGGCCGGGAGGGTCGCGGGCGGGCGGGCGGGAAAGAAAATGAAGTGGCGGTTGGGCGTTTGCGGATGGCGGCTAGTTTTGGACCATATGCATCTCGTGATGTATATTCGCATCGCGAGGTGTTGTAGTTTACATCACAAGAAGGCCGCGGTCTAATTTTTTTAGCATATGGACCGTCTGTCCAGTTAGGTATTTTATATTTGAACCGTCTATTGAAGATGCTCTTATGTTAGTTGATGTATGTACCGTCATTGGACTACAAAGTAAGAGGAGGAGACGAGAAGTAATCCATCGAGGTAGGAGTACAAGGAGAGAGAAGACAGGTGCTCCATTAGTTATACGATTATTATTATTTCTAATGAAAAGAGTACATGAGCCTAGGTTGCACAAAATTATATATGTCCAGTTTTTGGTCTTGATGAAATCTGGAGGAGTAAAATTAACACATCTTCAGATGTTGCTCTCTCATTTCTCTCTTCATGTCCAACTCACCATCAACCGCTCCTACACCACTGAGGGTACCAATCTCATCGCAACTCTCAATTCTATTCTAGTACTATGAGTATAGTCTTCCGCAAACGGTAGGGATACTTTTGCAAGTGGGCAAAGCAAAAAAAAAAAAGACATTGCTGGTTACTTTCATCTTACTTTCGCCTCACCTCCTTGACTCTTGCATTTTTTGTTTTCCTCCAATATTTTAGATGGGCTAAAGCTAAACACGATAAAATAAATCTGAATCCATGTCACACGCACGGACTTTGACATCCTTAGGCATGGGTATATATAAGACTTCTACTCATCTCTGGTCTTTGTCACTAGCTCTTTTTAGGAGGACAAAAATAATAATTTGTGTGAGCATGGTACTCCCTCCGTTCAGAATTACTCGTCCAAAAAATGAATGTATCTAGATATATTTTAGTTGTAGATACACCATTAAGGAAGGAAGCCGAATGATGTGACCATTAATTCTACATGCATCTGCAAACAGGTTAATCATGAATGACCCAGAGTAACCAACCTTCATGTAGTACAACTTAATATACATATTTCGGCTCCCTTTCAAGATCACCATACATCTCAGAATTTCTTTTTTGCAGTACACCCTACTAATTGACCTTAAAGAATGCAGGAAGAACCAATCAAATAAACTCTGACTACTTTTTGCTGACTCAGTAGGAAAATGGTGTTCTTATCTGAAGAAGCTGGAAACTGCTAAGAAAAAGCTGTGATCCAAAGGTGTGTCTATCAATCTGTTGACATGCGAGCAAGTAAGCCGGTGGGTGTTTGAACCGTCTTTACGTGACCAGACCCAATCAGATCGCGGAGGTGGAACCGCACGTCGAGAGGTGATAACCTCAACCTCGTCTTCTCCAGTGAAGATAGTAGCATCTCCTTGTACTTCCGACGGCCCAGTAATGAAAGAACTTCCTTCCTCCCCTGCTCACCATAACCACATTTGTCAATGTCTTCTTACAGAGAAATCGAAACTCTAAGTAATCACTTAGTAGCCCATCTAGAATAACCCGGGAAAGCCAATGCAAGAGGAATCAAACTACCATAACCTGATGAGCTCATTCCTGAAGTACATCGTTCATGGTCCCAAAGTATGTACATGGATTCAACCATAAATATGTGATAATACTGGTCAAATGGATGTAGGAATAAACATCCATAAATATGTGATGTCAGATAGAAAACCACTTCTGTATCTATTTGCCAGACCTATGCAAGTTCATGGGCATAAAAGTCCAATTTTCAAGTACATGACTTCATAAGACTAAATTGCGCTCTGTCCCTATATATGTACCCAACTTGCAGGCATAGGGACAGAGCGCAATTTAGTCTTATGTTCTGATTATACTTCAGTCAGCAGAGCAGCTTTATATTCATAAAATTTATTAGAACCATCTTTAAGATTAACTAACACCGCGAGATTTGAACCAAGGAACAGAAAAGCCGAGAAGTGCAGACCTGGGATAGGCCTTTCAAGATAGGACCAATACTTGGAATAGAAAACCAGTACATGTTTGGATCTATTAGTTGGCGTGTCTGCGAAAGATCAACATGGCACAGACAGTAAGCATGATTGGTTAAGAACATAAACTCATCATGTAGATGCAAACCATTAGTTTTTTGGTAAACATGAAACCAGTCATACTGGAGCCATGGCATGTGAATACAACAGAAACACCCATGATAACGATCCCATAGAAAATACTTACCAGGAGACCAGCATTCATCAATAAGGTGATATGTTTATCTCTTGCATCACCACCATGTGATAACAGTGAGCACTGCGATTAAAAGCAGAAGACGTGAAAAGCCTTGTTAGAGCAGTCCTATTTCTTGATTTAGTACTAGGTATTATTACAAAACAGTATACTAAAACAAAGTGTCAGCTCAAAGTGCCCATGATAGATCATCGCAAAGTTTCACAAAGTTAAAACTTGGTAATGAACGATTCTACGGAAAGGTTAAGGTAGAATTCTGCAGGATCAACACTCATCTCCAGTTAACTTGCCGAAACTTACCAGCTCTAGGTGATCAATGCTTACATCCAATTTCGAACGCAGAACATATTTCTCAAACCAATCAAACACTTCACTACCATCTTTGTTTTTACCCGTTGACCTCCTGACAGCAGATTCCATCTGCATACACTCAGTGTAAGAAAGGAACACATCCATTAAAGCTTGTAGTACGAATTATCATATTATAACTAAAGTTTTATATCAACAAGACATTAGCTACATATTGGTGTGTCTATATGATGGTAAATTTGCAGTTCAGTTAGCATGAGCTTGGTTTGTTAAACAAGGTAAATGGGATAGAGCTATCCAGCTTGGTAAGGATAGGCTTGAATGAGGTGATCCGGGTTGTCTGCTTGGTTGGGTGAGAGTATTACAAAAGATTAATTAGCTAAACAGCACCTCTTAACTTCCATTACATTAACACCATCTAGATCTAGTGAACCTACTTAAGTCAAACCAGGAGAACATATACCTGTTTAAGATAATCATCCATGAACATGATTGCATGGTCATCCTGCCCAGTATTGAGTTTGAATACACGGAGTACTCTGTCTTTCTTCAGTGACTGCAAAAGGTATTTCTATGTTCAGGTTTCATAAATTATCTCTGATGCAATTGGATATATTAATAATCAATTAGTCTACGATAATCACCAAAATTTAACACGAGAATCGCTAGAAAAGAATCCAAAGGTAAAACACAAACTTATCATTGCATTACAAAAGTGGTGTCCACATAAAGAATTATTGCATAAGTTCAAAACAAAACCTCCAAATCTCTATCAACTTGTGTCCTGTCCTTCACGCTGCTATATAATTGAGACTGTAAAATGAAAGGCTGTGTTACAACCTACAAGTGAAAACAAAAGAAAAGGATAAATTTTGTGCAGAAATGGTACTGAATCACCATCATAAAAGGAAACACTGAATTTATATAAATATATTGCAACATGTTTTTTTCATTCTTACATGGAGTATTGCCAATCTTTCCATTACAAGGAGGAGCAAACATAAAAAACAAGAGTTTAGCACAGTAGGAAAGAAGCACCTCCCTCCCCCCCCCCCCCCCACCCACCCACCCACCCACCCCCAAAAAAATGGCAGGCATGAACCGTCGCTCCACCTATGCGTTGATGTTGTTCTCTCCAAATGGATGAAATTTGTAGAATCACTATCGAGTCCAGGACTTCTCGACAATCTTTTGGCAATGATTTTCACCAAGACAGTCACCAAATTCATTTGGAGCGGCGAGCTGTCCATCTTAAAATGATTTGCCAGTTACCTCAACCAGGAGCAGTGTTCACCGTCTCGGCGTGTTTGGGCAGCTGCAGGCATTTAAGCTGGTCAACTGTCCCAGCAATGGTGTTGCAGTGCTAACCAGATGAAGAAAAGGCACTTGACAGGCACTTTGGCTTTCCAGAGCACCTTGTGGCACAGGAATACTGTCCTGACACGAAGAATGCCCTATCAGAGAGCTGAGCTGACTGAAAGTCTGGACATAACTGTTTCCTTTTCTAAAATCTAAATTCACACATCATACATAAGCGTTGTGGATTGTGGAAAAGATTCATGTGAATTGCATAACATAAGTATCTAGTAGGTGGTTTAATGTATTTAATTAACAGCTTAACCTGCTGAAACTCAATCAATGCAACAAAATCAAACATGTATTTATGATATTATTGTTTTCCAAGTTCAGACAAGATTGAAAAAAAAAACAATTAGAGCATGCATATACCTTCTCTAGCTTTGGGAACTGTGTGCGCATCAACTGTAGAGCTATCAAAGTATCACTGAATATAAGGTTGTCCTCTGCATTATAAAAATTGTAGATGTTAAAACAACTTCACAGCTTGAGATGTACAATAATAATTGTCATTCAGTGCAACGTTTTCCACATACAATTTGTAGAATCTTCTTAACAAAATATAATGTCTTTGATGTTGACTGTCTAATGCAACTAGAAGTGATCTAAAACTAGGTTGCAAATTATGTTGAAAGGTTACTAGACTTATTCTGAGGGTGTCAGCTAGGTACCCACTCTCCTGACTTGCACATTTGGGTCACCAAAACCATATAATCTCCAGAGCCCGAGCTAGTGTGTCCATCCAGGGCCTCTAATCATGTTCCCAATTTCACAGCAAGCCACAGGACGCCTATAGTCCATTGTTAATTCCTCTCTGTATGTAATCTTGTTCCAGCCCCACCCCAAAGAAGCTAATCAACTGGCGCTACAAATCTCTCGTACAACAGCGGCGACTAAGGACGCTCGATCCCACCAGTAGCAACCATGGTAGATACCAACGGTGGTGGTGCAACTCTGTTTCCTACTACATCAGCCACGGCAATCCGTCCTCTGCTACCTGCAGTGTCCTAGAAGGAACGGAAGCGAACGGGAGAGCGTCTGTAGCAGATAGTGACCCGACATATAACATTTTGTTTTCAGCAATCTCTGTAAAAAATTGAAGCCTCTCTTGACTTGTTGCAGCTGGCCAATTTCTGCCATGTGCTAGCTGCTACAAGACCAATTTTCTAGGAGTGTATAACCAAATGAACTACTACAGCATACATCATATGAGTTTCAGTGTTTATCAGGCATGAACGTTGAAAAAGAAGAAAAGGAGACAATGTAAGGGGGTACACGCATAACTGCACTGACTCATAGTCATCTATGTGATGCGGTATGCTGGTGCTGATACACGGTGCCCCCCTTGATTTAATTTTGACCAAATGTGGAAATTAAGAGAACGGTGATCTATTTGACACACTTGATCAAGTTTATTGACCAGCGTGTAATTTACTCTAACAGAGGAGAATAAATTAAGACAGAGAAAGTGGCAAACCAAGGCTTGTGCTGTTCTCGGTTCTGCCTTGTGAACTTGTGGCATCACCATCAGGAGAGCGTGGTCGCTTCTTTTTCCCACGAGATGACGATGAATACGATGGCCATGGTTCTGCCATTTCACTTTGCTGATTGTCTAGTCCAATTTAAGTAGATGGCATGAGACAAATAGGAGAGATGTCTGTCCAATCAGGAGCCAGATCCTCTAATTTGCGTCAGTAACCTGGAGCTTCCTTCCACATGCAGCAAAACGGTAAGACTGGTTACTTGTGAGCTGAAAGTTTTAAAACACCTGCAGTCAGAGGGATTCCAATAAGTCTTGGAAAATCTGGAATATGGAAATGGTTTAGGAAACTCACTCAGAATACTAAGGAAAAACTGAGATACAGATGGCATCACACCCACTCATTTGAACTGAACTAGAATGACTTGAAAAAGATTACCATAAAATGGAAGCAGAAAAATAAACAACATAAGGGGTGGACAACGCTCACTGAAATTCCCTAGTAGTATAAGCTTCCTGCAGTCTAGGGGTATTCGGCAATTCAGGCACCTTGCTCAAGGGGGAAACTATCACTTTGCTAATCCACTGCAATTTTGCAAAACTCGTACGTATATACTACACTTGCTAATCGAGTGGAACTTCACAAGCCCGAGAAATTGTCGGATCAAAGTAGTCTCTGAACCTGCAGCAAACAGAGCACTCAATCTACTCCTCAACGCACCGGAATTTTTTTGCAAGGTTTGTTGTCTGCGCTAATCCTCCACTGTCGCCCTACCCACGAAGAAACAACGATTTCTCCACCAATCCATCCATACACAAGCAGAGGCAAAGTACAGGAACGAGCACAAATTCTGTACTAATAGCAGAAAAAGAATTTCCTCTCTGCAGCTACATATCCATCCATACAACCAGTACAAGTAGTACCATTCGCTAACTGACGGACAGAGATTGGGTAGATGGATAACCTGGTCGCAGCCGCAGGGCCTCTGTGGCTCTCTCTTCTGCCGCGCCGGCGGCTCCCCGCCGTCCGGGGTAATTGCAGACAGCCGGAGTTGCGACGGCGGCCAAACGCGGGGACCCCCCGTATCTCCTCGCTCTCACCCACCGCCGCGCGTGGCCGTCAGCGCGCGACAACCTACCCGGCGGCGGCGGCGGCGAGGGCTGGGATCTGTCGCGTGGGGAAGAGGACGAGACGCCAATCGGAATTTTTTTTTCTCCCAGAAGAGTAATTTGATAGAGAGGATTCGGTTTTTTTTTCATACGCCTGGGATCTGGGACCACCTGTCAACAACAAATCTGTTTTTCCAAAATATATATACCGGATTAACGGATTCTCCGGAATTTATCACATTAAAAAAATAGCGAACCAATCTGTGGAGGGATAGTGGTATCCCGGCCCATCAGGACGATTTATTTCAGGATTTCCGGCGATGCGCTTTCAGTGCGAGAAGATGTTCCCGTCGACGACGAGGTGCCTACGGTGACTTCGTAAATCATCAAGATGATATGCCGGCTCAGTCTCTCGAAGGTGCTCGTAGGAATAGGGTGTGCATGTGTGCGTTAATAGAGGTGAGTGTATGTGCGTATGTAAGAGCGCTTGCATGTGTACTGTATTCAAAAAGGAATTCTGAAAAGAAAAAAAATCCTAGGAGGACAGGTGTATTTCTTCATTTAAACCCATACGGAGAAGAAAAGAACGTTGTGTGGAAACCTCCACACCGGGTCTTTGTGCTCCTCGTCGATGACGACCAAGGTGCGGAAGATTATGACCGGTGAACATGTTGACAATGAAAGCACGGGTGATATTGACAGTGAACAACATGTGCAGCTTCAGATTGGGTCGCGAGAGAGTCATCGCGGATGGCGCGGACATAGGCTCCCGCCGCACAAAGTGAGCGGCGAGGCAAATGTACTCGTACCATTGAAGAGCAAGATGGTAGGAGGGCCGATTACACGGGAGAAGATACATGTATTTGTTTTTCTCTAATATTTTAGACGGACTCAAGATGGATAGACATGGGAACAAATCTGAATTCATATCACACTCACATCAACATCCCAAGCTAGTGGAGTATATATAGGAATTCTATACCTCTTGTGTTTGAGCAAGTCATTCAAGAAATGTTTATTTGATCATGTGACTAGACTACGGAATCATGTGACCATTCTACTTGCATGTTTAGGTTAGTCTCCAACTTCCTAGTAGAAGAACTTAGCATGCATGATATGACAGTTCTCTCATATGTATCATCACGCCAAATTCATTGCATCATGGAAGACGCGTGAAAACGTGAGAACTGGTTCCTTTTAGCTATCTTTCAAACCCCTCTTTCAAGAACATCATAGCATCTACGTGATGGTATTAAGCAAGGTGATGCGGAGCACCCTACAGATATCACCATGTCAAGAGTCCGTTATGCAAGTGACACGTGTGACATCTACTTCACATACATAGAAGTGAATCATCTTCTTTACACGTGCTCACTTGCCCCTTTCAAAGATGGTATACTACTTGACACTTTTTCCGTGTGCATGTATAGGTATTACTAGTACAAATGCACATACGTTGCAACGGGCATAAAAACTCGTAAAACATGATCTATGTGCTATTATGCTCCATTTTTTACATTCAATTGATAAACGTCGATAATAAGATTACCTTTATTATTACTTTTTGGAGTCTGAATTTGAATGTTAAGAAGCCACCTTAACTTTCTTCATCTGATAGAAGAGTAGTGGCTCATGGAATAGTCTGTGAATACTTCTTATTTTTTGCTTTTCAAAAAAACATGGATTTTTTACTTATTTAATAAAGTGAACGGTTTATTAAATTTGGATTACGTTGGACATAAGCATTAGAATATATGTGTTGTATGCATGCTAGAGTATCATGTTTTTCTTTGAACATCTTCATCTGGATGCAATTGTTTCATGTTTCTTCATAGCATCAATGTTTAGGTCAAAAGGATGTATAAAGTGGTTGCCACGTTCATCTGAACCACCTTCAACATGACTATCTTCAGGGACATCAAGCATGGCATCTTCTTCCTGGTCCGGAACAACAACTTTGTTAAGAATAACTAAAGACTCGTTGGCGATGACATGTAAATGCCTATGTTTTGGCAACGATGGTTTATTATGCATTCGTATAAACCGGAATCAACAACGCACAGAGATAATTTATGTATTTACTTTATTGGGTGCCCAGGCATATATATTTTTGCCCTGTGTGTCCCAACCTATGTAGTTGATATGAGTACGTCAAAAAACACAAATAGATGCAAATCCAACTTCAAAAAGGAAAACAAAAATGTAGACTCGGGGAGAAAAAAAATGCATGCATGGCAAGAGTCAAGCGATTTTATTGGTAAAAATGGAGCGTGTCCCTCCTAGTTAATCTACCTGTTTTTTTATTATTATTATCAAATCTGGTCAATTTAATCGAGTGCTCCCGTGTTCAGAGCCCACACTCGAGTGTCCACCGACCATCTCGCGCAGGTGACGCGTTTCGTCTGACCCCATGGCTTCTTCTCCCCTCACTCCCGATTCCCTTCCTCTCAGTGTGGAAGCGCAGTTGCTGCTGCTTCAAGGCCTCCTCCGGCAGCTCTCGATCCAGATCGGATCGAGGCCACTACCGAGCGCCTCCTCCTCCTCCTCCTCCTCCTTCCTCCAACACGCTCAGCGCCCAATCCACCTCCCGCGCCCTCGTGCATGCTGCCCACCGAAGCTCTAGCGCCTTGCAGCAGCACCTCCTTCCCCCTCTCTTCCTTCCCCTACCTCTCAGTTCTTTCCTTTTTCCTTGGCCATGAGAGCAGGAGCATGTCCTCCTCCCTTGTGACAGCCCAGGCCGTCGTCCCTCCCCTCACTCGCGTGAGGTGCCCCTAACCGGCGGGAGCGCCGATGCCGCGAGGCCGCTCGCCGGAAGCATCTGATGCCTCTGTTTGCGTTTGTTTTCATCCCATCTGCATCTCTGCTTTTCTTCACCGGAGATTATTTAGGCTGTTTCAAGGGCCTCCTACAAATCCTCTATTCATTTGCTTCTGCTTCCCACCTGTTGACTTGTGATGCATCGAGGCCGCTGGCGTATAAAAGTCGATGGGATTGGGTGCAAAGGAGCGACGTGGGATATTATTACTTTGTATAAAGAGTTAAATACACTCACGATGCCTCAACTTGTTTAGCGCGATCGCTTTGGTGCCCAAAGTTGTAAAATATCTAAAAGTGGTGCTAGAACTTGTTCCGTTGTGCAAATACGGTGCCTCCATATGTATCTCGGCATACGCCCTGCCCACATGGCGTACCAACGTGTCGTTGGCCCGCATGTCAGTGGCCGGAAGTCGGCAATGCACTGGGTAAGCCCATGCAGTGGATTTTTTTTTGCAGAAAATCCCTAATGTTATATTTAATTACATGAAAACGCACTGGCTTTAACATAATCCAGAAAAATCATTTGTTGCTCAATGCTGGGCCCATCATGTCAGCAAATGGGATGAAATAATATGAAGGAAAAGGGCGAGCCTACAGAGATTCGAACAAAGCACCACAGAGTACACCATGTGCACGTTAGCCACTCCAACAAGCATAGCCATATGTTCACGACAAGATGCGATTCTATTTACAAGGGAAAAATTGAGTTGCGCGAATTCGAAAGAAGGAGCTCAGGTGTGACCTGGGTTTTTTTCGGCCAAATTTTTGGGCAACCGGAAAATCCGCTGGCCCCAGAGAAATTATGTTTCCGATAGGGTTTATCTTTTTGAAAATTCTGAACTTAAACCTGAAGTGTTTGCAAAATAGGTTATGTATATGCCAATTCAAATATCTAGTGTGCGTTGGCGTAGTGGATAGGCAGGCGTCCTTTACTAATCGCATCGTCCCATCGACTCCCCCTCTGACTTTTTTAATAAAAAAGTTAACTATTGTTTGGGTGCTTCAGAGGTTCAACTTTATATATTTTTATGGACTTAAAATATTTTAAATCCAAAAATCGTTTGAGCAATAGCGGCCGGATTTTCCCCCCAAAATTTCCGTGATTTCATGGTTACCAGTTTTACCGCCCCATCTGATAAGAAAAACGAGTTCTTGGGTTTGAATCCCCGTGACTCAAAGTTTCCTTTTGTAATTCTCTTTATTATTCCCGCAAAAAATGTTTCTCTTTATTATTTTCTCTGGTAATCATATTATAAATACGTTTCTATCTCCATACTGACTATACAACTGTGTTTGGCCTATTGACTATTATTCCACAACGAGTTGCTCGTGAGGCAGAGTTCGAATACTCCCATCTCTCCTTTATTGTACTTCTTATTATTATAATTTCATTATATGTACCAACTTGTGGGCTCATACACGACACCCATACGTATTTGAAAACAGTTTTGAGTAATTAAATAAACTAGAAGAACGCCCGTGCGTTGCAAAGAGGCCACATTAACTTTAAGAGTTCAATATTACGATATTGGCGATCTTTTTTACCATCAAATCCTCACATACAGACACACACTCTCCCTCCCTCTTCCTCACTCTCTATCCCCCTCTCCCTCTCTCTCTAACACACACACATATCCATCTTATTGGGTACGGGACCATAATCCATCTATTTCACACATACACGCTAGTGCATAACAATATGGATTATGTGTATTATATTTGCCACCAGAACTGAGGGAATTAATTTCATATAAATCGACCAGCCACAGCTCCAAGAATACGCGGACGAGGTGGCTCGGGTCGGCGTCGGCACCGTCCAGCGCGGGCCACGGGCCCGCTTCCAAGTGCACGTGCAATGCACGTCTTCACAAATATTATAACCAGATGTGAGAAATCACATGCATAGAAAAGACATTCTGATAGCAATCCAAATACCATACTCAATTGAATACCTAACCTGGACAATACTCTTATTTCTATGCGCCAGAAAAAATAGAATAGCAAAGCTAAGTATGCCTACATACGCTCAGATTATATATAAGAATCTTGGGTGAACAATTGCAACAAAGCACTAAGCAGCGATAAATTTAAATAAAAAATACATTAACTATGCAGGCAGCAGGCTTGTTACAACATAGAGAGATAGGAAAATGTCACCTCCAGTAATATAGCGCAAAGGAGTGGAACGAAGCATGAATGAGCGGTTGTCTTTTCTTCTCCATGTACATGGATCAACAGTAGAGGCCAAGTATATAAGTACTTGACTGAACTCCACTCTTCGTGTACGGAGAGCCATGTCACCTTCTCGCCGCTGCAGCATGGGAGGACGGCTGGTTCACATGACCCTCCAGCTGGGGGATCCATGATGGCTGACCGTCGAGCTTGAGGCAGAGAAGTTGAGGGCAGCAGTGGCGAGATCCATGCCGGCCAACCGGGCGAAGAGGAGGTCGTTGGGGAGGGACACATCGGCAAGATCTGGTCACCATGCGACCTGAAGAGCAACAGTGATCTCCACAAGCTGTAGGCCGACGGCGTGCTCCATCCCCTGCGATGGGGTGACCATGGCGGTGGCCACAGCTCCTCATGCTCGCCTCGATCTCGGCGACACACCCTGAGTGTAGGAGGCAGCAACGACCTCGACGAAATCATGGCCTCCATCGCGGAACACATGAAGGACCTCGGCCCCGTCGCTACTCGTCCCGCCGTAGCTGCACGCGGCAGCGGACCGTGGGTAGGAGGGCAGGCGGCGTCGCCTCGGCTGACGGCAGGGAGCAGCGTTGATTTCGGATAGGTGGCATCGCGAGGATGGCCACGGCCGCGGGGAAGCACCCCGATCATGCTGCCAGGCCAATCCTTCTCCTCCGATCCCCTATCCCGGAAGATTGCGCCGCCGCCCTGGTCGTGTTGTTTCCATATATTATGTCATTTTTTCCTGTACCTAAACAAACGCGGGCGAGCGGATGGCAGAGTTTTGGTCCGCCCTCTAAAATTGCTAAATGCACTTTTGGTGAGGATAATTGTTAATAAATGAATTCAATCATGTCGCTCTAAATAAATGGATTCAATCATGTGACTCTAATTACTTCGGATTGTTATGTGCACACTAAGCGGGGTGCAGTTAGGAAAGAAAATGTTTTCTAATTAAAGTGATTGAGTGATTTAAGGTAAGATTAATTAATTTAGATTTGATTTTTAGTGATTGTTAGTAAAGTATGATGCATCTTTAAAATCTTTTATTTGTTTCTTTAAAATCTATTATTTGTTTCCTAAAGAAATTTGCAATAATGGAAGGTATCGGTTGATTTGGATAAGTTAGTAAATTTAGATTTGTGATTGCGTGCACGTTTGGAAAGTGCTGATTTGCAAGGAAAGAGCTGAGGGGTAAATAAACCGGTGAATAAGAAACCAGCATCAAAAAAAATCTACGATGGTTAACCTACGAAAAAAAACCCGGACAAAAGTGGTGGGACGAAAAAAAACCTGGAAGCGAGACTACCAACTGCTCCATTAGGAGTAGAGATTTTTAGGTGTTTTTTCTGAGATTAAAATTCAGCGAGTTTTCTATAAAAAGAAAAACTCACGAGCGGCACACACATAGCAGACTCCATTGACATGTGGGTCACCAGCCAGTTGGCACTACAAACGGGCAGCTCATACACACTCATACGTACAGAGGCACCATATTTGAACGCTCGGACAAGTTATAGCATCAGTTTTGTGTATTTGCAACTTTAGACACCAAAGTGATCATGACGAACAAATTAAGGCACCTGTGATGTATTTAACTCTTGTATAAACGCAGCGCAACGCTTAGTTGGTTGTGACACTACGTATTCAATTCCCCTCACCAGGAAGATTTTTTTGCCTTCGGGGCCGCTAGAAATCTTCAACGCTCGTGTCTTTCACCATGACCACCACACTACTCATGTTCGTACCGCATCTGATAGGTAGGGTTTAAGAGCATCTAACAACGTCAGATTCAGATTCTACACATTTTTCTAATCAATTTCAGATATAACATGTCAGAATTGCAGTTACGGTTTAAAAGATACGAATGTTTAGAAAAAAGCCTTCAAACTCACTTAAATAGAACCGTGGTTTGATTAACCAAAAGAACAAGGAGCGTTCTGGAAAATAGTGAACACATTTTTCTCTCACTAAAATATATAGGAGTGCGGTTTGATTTCCAAAAAACAAGATCTCCCACCTCGTATTCCTTCCCCTTTCCTCCTCCATACATTTCTGAATTTCTTAGGGTTAGGGTTCTTGATTTTTTGGAAACAAAACAGGGCAAAGAAAAAGGAAGAAGACCAGGAAAGGAGATGAAAGAAAACAGACAAGAAAGTCAAGAAACAGAGCTATCACCTTTATCTGGATCTAAGAAGATACTCCAGTGTTATTCCTCTGCAGGGTCTATTGATTCAATGACTTGCTAAAGGACACTGTTGAGTAACGTGATTGTATTAGGAAAGACGAGATAGACTAGGATTTATTCCGGCTTGTCTTGTACTCCAAGTAGATCATGTACTCCTATATATATGCCCACGAGGCTCAAGCAATACAACGAACGACTATTCCACCAAATCTCCCTCTCTCCCTTCCAACATGGTATCAGAGCCAAGAGGTCTTGAGTTTAAGACCCGGCTGGCGCAATTAAATTGCAGCCCACTTTCGGTCCATGTTTAGGCCTGAGGGAGCCACACGTGAGGGGGGGGGTGTTGACGTATAATGTGTTGTCTAGTCTCTTCCATCAGATCGGTCTTTTGGTTGCATTGGCTAGAGATGCATTTCTACATGCATTTCTACTTGTCCGGCCAACATGGTATCTATCGCAAGTCGATCCTAAACCCTAACCGCCGCCGCTTCCGCACCTGCGCGCCGCCCCCGGGCCGGTCGGCCTCCATGACCGCCGCTGGGGGCCGCGCCGCCCGTACCTAGGGTTCGTCTGCCGGCCGTGTTGGCCGGCTGCCCTAGAGAGTCTTTTTTCCCGATCCTTTGATCTGGGTTTTCTCTCTCTCGCCGGTCGCTTTGATCGGCGTCTACTTTTTGGTTTTCCGGTCTTTGTGATCCGGTTTGCGTCGCCCATCGCCGCTGTCGACCCCGTGCGCCTCTACTCCGACTTCGGCATTGACTACACCGGCGTCTTCACCGACCCGGCGGCCTACCCGCCGGTCGCCCCGACCCGGCGGCCTCGCGTCATGCGGCGGCCCTTCACCGCCGCCGTTCGCGCGCCAGCCCGCCCGTCGATCTACGCCGGCCGTCACCGCCTGCTCCGACCGGGACTCCTGCATCACCCCGACCCGGCGGCCTCGCGTCATGCGGCGGCCAATCATAGCCGCCCTGCCGCCCGCCGCCGCCGGCTTCATCTCGAACTCCGCCGCCACCACGCCTTCACCGAGCGGTGTCCCCGACCTCGCGCGCGATCGGCTTGATCACCCGCTCGCCGCCGCGATCCGCCTCATCTACGCCGCGCGACCGACCTGGCCCGTCAGTTACGCGCGCCTTCGCAGGTCCCGTGAAGATCGTCTCCGAGTTCAGCGTGCCCCTCCGTCGATCGAGCAACGGGCTGCCGCTGCGCTACCCCCGTAGCCGCAGCGCCGCCGCCCCGTGGTTCTTCTCCCGGCTGCACCGACCCGCGTCACCGCTGCGTCGCCCCTTCGGGCCGTAGTGCCGCGGCCCGCGGTCTACCGCCGCCCCGAGGCCGTCCACTCCCGGCCGTCCCCGTGGCTGCACCGACCCTCGCGCCGCCGCTGCGTCGCCCCGTCGGGCCGTAGCGAGCGTGGCACGCGGTCCACGCCGCCGTCTCGAGGCCGTCCACGCGGTTGCACCACCCCGCGCTCCGCCGATGTGCCGCCCCTTCGGGTTGTAGCACCGCGGCCCGCGGTCCCTGCGACCGTCCCGAGGTCTTCCGTCGTCACCCTGACCTGCCCGCCGCCGCCGCGTCGTCCCTTCGGGCCGTAGCGCCGCGGCCCGCGGTCCACTGCCGTCCCCGCGCGTCGACTTCCTGTGGCATGCACCGCAGCACCTCCTTTGGCGTGGGAACACCACCGTCCGCGCCGGTCTTCGTCATGCCGTCAGGGTTCTTCGCCTACTTCGAGCACCGCCGCCGCACTGCTAACCTAGCCGCCGCCGCCGCCTTCAGGCCGCCGCTGCCGCTCTTGTTTGGCCGCCGCCGCCGCTACCTTCGTAGCCGCCGCCGCCGCCCGTCCACCCCCTTCGTCTTCGTCCAGCACCAGCTCGTCGCCAGCGTCGCCGTCATCTACCCCGACCACTTCATCTACTCCGACAACCGCGGGCGATATTGGCCCCGTGCTGATTGGCGCCGCAACCGTCGTCGAGTCCTTCTCTGCTGGCCTCTCCGACTTCTTCGACATGGCGTACAGCTTGTGCAGGTCCCAGTCTATGCATGCCCGGTGCTGGCAACACCGCCGCGTGCCTTCATCCACGACGTGTCCCCGGGCCTGGCAAGCCTGGCGCGGCGCTTCGTCAACTTCGTCTTCGTCCGTCTACGCATGCCCGGTGCTGGCAACACCGGTGCGTGCCTTCGTCCACGATGTGTCCCCGGGCTTGGCAAACCCGCCGCGACGCGTCGTCAACATCATCTACTTCCTGGCGCACCACTACTTCGACACCACTGCGCCCATGCTAACTCGGCGCCCCCTTGCGCCCGCGGCTCCACGGCGACTTCCTCGACACCGGCTACCCCGACTCGACATCGACCACGGCATTCTTCGCACGGCTACCTCGACCACGGCTCCACCACAAACGCTCTCGGCTACATCGACAAACGGCACAAAGGGCTACCGCCTGCTTGAGCAACCTCGTTGGTTTCCACTCCAGCCACGACTCCGCGATGCGTCGACCGTTACGACTGTGGGGGGGGGGGGGTGTCCGTCGGCTTGCCTTCGGATTCTTCTCCAGTCTCACCGTCTGCGTCGCTACCGTTGTGACTGCGGGGGGATGTTGAGTAACGTGATTGTATTAGGAAAGACGAGATAGACTAGGATTTATTCCGGCTTGTCTTGTACTCCAAGTAGATCATGTACTCCTATATATATACCCACGAGGCTTAAGCAATACAACGAACGACTATTCCACCAAATCTTCCTCTCTCCCTTCCAACAGACACAAACGTGTCTCCTTTTTAAATGTTAACTCGTTCTGAAAACTGCTAGAGTGAGGCTTCAGAACTCTCCAGGTGCAGACCTGAACACTAGTAAGGCTTCAGAACTCTCTAGGTGCAGACCTGAAACATTAGTGAGGCTTCAGAACTCTCTAGGTAGCAATTAGCGAAATGAAAGATGTAGGATCTGGTTTTCCTTTTCCAATCCATGGAAGCACTAAGCTTCTGTGAAAGCAGTGCATACATACACCTGCAGTCACTAACCTTTCTCAGGTTTGCTTCTTGGATTTTTAGACTGAGCTGAAGGCAAATAATGAATGGTCAAGCACCTTTTTATTTCTAGTTTTGACCTATTGATGCACGCTGAACAAGCGATGCAATCTACATCGCAAGCAAGTTTGGAATATTTATTAGCTGGATATGCTCCTATCTTTTTGTTGGCTCCGTGTATATTACCTTGTCTCTCAGAATTCTTACACTAGCCGGCGAACTTGGGTTGAATCCATACGATGCGTTAGATTTACATATGTGGCTCTTTGGAAACATTACGTTGGTGCACACTGACCATCTCCCAGTTTGTCAATATTCATGAAAGCTGAGTTAGATTTATTTTAATTACCATGAGGTGGACCCTGACCCTCATCCATCCTGTCAAACATTGCTGATTCTTTTTTTCTTTTGTTTAACCTGCCCTCAGTCCAGAAGTAATCTTCTATAACATGAAATGTTAATTTTGCATTCAGGCTGTTGCTTGTTTGTTTCTGTAGAATAAACCAGAATGGAATGTACTTTTTTGGCGAGTAATCATGTGATTCTAGCCAGGTTTCTTGAATTTAATTTATTATTTAGCCATGGATACTGTAAAGAAGATCCACACGATAATCATTTTTGCATTAGATTCTTATATACTTGGAAATTTTGAATATATTCACATTTAACCTATTTTCCTGTCTTACAGAGCAATCCACTCATATATGGTTAATTTATTCTTCCTCGTATTTTTACCACTATACCACTAGAATAGATTTGTGTTTCTTAGTTCCATGCTTCCATTTAATGTTGATTCATCTATATGCTTGGCGGTTTTGGCATTTTGCTCTACAATTATGTGTGTCTGACCAACTATTTGTTTCATTTTGATGACTATGTTGGTTACAGCCCATGAATAACAATGTTTCAGTCGCTAGAGAGATTGCTGAACATATGAAGTTGATGTAAAATCTCTGGTCACCTACAAATTAAGCTGCTTGAAGATCAAGTTCAAGAGTAGTTAGTTTTCAAATTTGGTACTATTCTGTTTTGTAATAGTGTTTTCTGAAATTTCCATGTTGCTGGTTACTTAGTGCTATATGGCATTCAATTGTGTCCAAACGAATTTTATTTGTAATTGCTAGGATGATTTTTATTACGTGAGGTATTTCTTGGAACAACTACATGGAATCTATGTACTAGACCACTTTGTTATTCTGTTGTTACTAAAAATTCCTTGTGTACAGAGTGAATTAGTTCCCTGTGTTTCTTACCGTTACAACAATGCCTCCTACAGAATTGTGATAGTGCCTATATTACTTAAATCATTTACCATATTTCACTTTTGCTAGAGACACGGTGTACTCAGTATAAAATATAGAAAGAGTAATAGAACTAATGAAATATACACGATGCTCCTGATTTTTTTAGATATAAGTCTACGTTCCTTTTTTTTTTTGCGAGAAACACGTTGCTACTGTAAGATTACCTAAGTAGCCTTATATAAAAAAAGAAAAAAAAAAGACAAGAACGCCTTGCTACTGTAAGATTACCTGAGTAGCCATATATATAGGTATAGGTATAGAAATATACTATTGTAACAATGAGATTAACCAGACTCTGCCGAATTTATCCCACTACAATTGTGAAAAAAGAATCATATGAGAACTGGTATATTTCTTCATCAACACATTCCAGGAACATTGTATGGCAACATACATCTCAAAGCATCTATATCCTACTGTCAAAAACATTTTGCATGCTAAAGTACACATGTTCGATGGCGGTGAATAACGGTTGTAGCTTTGGATTATGACACTATTGACTCGTCGTTCGATGGTGCAAACACAGGCTCCCAATTCACAAAGGGAGTGGCGGGGCGAATGGGCTCATACCACTAAAGGGCAAGATGGCCGGAGGGATTAGGTGGAAGAAGACAGATGTATTTTTTTTCCTCCAATATTTTAGATGGACATAACATGGGTAGAGAGGGTGCAAATCTGAATTCATACACATTGACTTCCCAAGCCCGTGGAGTATATATATGACATATATACATCTCATTTCTTTGTTAGTTCTTTTTAGGAATAAAATGATACATTGTGGTCATGGGATATGTGTTGAGCAAGTCATTTAAGAAATGTTTATTTAATCATGTGACTGGACTGCGGAATCATCTGACCATCCTACTTGCATGTTTAGGTTAATCTCCATCTTCCAATTAGAAGAACGCAGTATGCATGGTATATTAGTTCTCTCCCACATCGCGGAGCCGGGGGGGGGGGGGGGGGGGGGGGCGAGCAGGGGCTTGCCCCCCCCCCCCCCCCCCCCCCCCAACGATCAACAATTTTAGTAGAAGCAACTAGTAATTATCAACAAGATTCAATCAATATACGTACTCGGCCCCCCCTATACTCGAATCCTGGCTCCGCCACTGACGCTAGGTCCATTGCATCATGTAAGAGGTGTGAAACACGAGAAGTGATTCATTTTAGCTACCTTCTCAGCTCCGTTTCAAGAACATCATATCATCCACGTGATGGTATTAAGTAAGGTATTCAACACTTGGGTAAGTTGATAACTGTAATCATGGTGGCTGAAATCCCTTTTTTCCTCGTGATTTTTTTAACACAGTCACCATGCATGTTAGTGGATGAAAAAGGAAGGACCGCGTCGTGAGGTCAATCGTCCACTTAATCGGAATTGCCGAATTGGAGACAGGGCGTCGGAATTACCCATCGTTATTAGCAAATTAAAAAAAAGAGACTAAATTATCCCCGTGAGCGAACGGGCTAGATTTTTCTTGTACTCCTGACCTATCTTATCTCATGGAATAACACTAATACCATGGTATAATCAAGATCACTATTGCAAGTATAGCTATTTACACAAGGCCACACATAACTATAACTGAAATCCAAGTTGTCGCTACAAATGTTATCTCGCTGGATATACAGATGAGCATTTCCAAAAGAAATCCCTAGAGTTCCATAGCTCATGCCAGTAATATCCTCTATACATCAGATGAACTCCTCAGAAAGCCAAGCCCAAGTCCAGGTAGCTTCCACCTCATGCTTCCTTCACTCGAGGGCAACACCTTGTGGTTCTCCTGGAACGCAAGTAGAGCCAATTAAAATCATCATCCAAGGCAGCAAAGCCAACTTGATTTGTGTAAACAGAGCGTGTCTAAAAGGGGTCATTGTTTGCAATGTTAGGAAACCGAAACCAAACCTGGCTTTCGTCCTCGCTAGGCTCGGCTACTGATTTGACCGTTTGAAGAGACGGAAGAGGAGACGGCGGCAGCTGCAGGGAAGTAACATGCAGCAAGAAACACATATATTAGGTTTCTGAATGGCAAGAGCTGAAAAAGAACAGAGCCTTTACTTTGAATTAAAAAAACCAAGGTTAGTCTTATTTACCATTTTATTGATGCTTTGCTCTGAAGAGGAGGATCCTAGAGCTGGCAGGAACGATGAGACCTGAAATTGAAAATATCTCTTCAGAGTTAGGGTTTAGACTCGAGAAGTACTGTGGTTGATGCAGAACCGGTAGCAAATCATGTAAGCAACATGCCACTAAGGAATTGCATAAGCTAGGCCGACGACTTGCCTGACGAATGTTGGGATTCTGGCCACCATGTTCCAGTTGTTGGCTGAATCCAACCAAGGCTTCGGTTGCACGCACGGTACGATCCTGATACAGGTTTGAAAGTAGTAGATAACATCAGGAACATGTAAAGTAAAAACGGTGTGGGTGTGGGTTGGAGGAAGGTGTATACCTGGGTGTCCTCGATACCAGACAGCCTTGACCCCTGCATATTCAAGATAAATAAGTGCACCCGTGAGTGATATGTAGCTCCTGTAAGCAAGGTATGCATGTTTCAGGGTACAAGGCACCTACCCATATCTCAACCGTACGGCTGACTTCTTGGAGCTCCTTCTGAAAGGCGCTCAGATCCACATGGATCACTGCGACCTACAAAGACAGTAAATAAATTTAGTAAAAAATCAAAATGAAATAAATAAGGAATAAAGCCAAAAAAAAATCAAGTCGAAGATAGAAGAGTCCAGATTGCAGATGAATAAATGGAAACTCAAAAAGTATCATTATGATTCTCAAAGAATGAGGGCAAGGGGATTGAAACCGAGAAAGGTTTCTTCTTATAATAAGACGTGATTTAATCTGCATTTGTTCGGTACAAGAACAATATTTTTCTTTAATTATATGATAAATGTAAAGTGTTCAATTAGAACATGAAAATGTGACTCAGTTGGTCTTAGTTAGTCTTCGGGATGGAGTGGAAGAAGGACGAAGACTCTCGAATGAGGAAAATGATCCCTTTGAAACAATTCACCGAGGAGCCGTATGAGGTGTGAAAATGTCATGTACGGTTCTGTAGAGGTCTCATTGTTTCGCTTCGCTATCCAAAAGTACCAGAAAGGAAATATTTATGCAGCAAAAATGTTCCGACGAACCTCATCCCTTGTCCCTTCGATAATTTCTTGTGTTTCATCTAGATTAGCATCGACCCGGTCGATCCTCCCGGAAAGATGTTTCTTCGTAACCTGAAATGGACACATATATGTTCTTCATGTAAGATGAAAAGGTCAAGATGGATGTACAGCATGGTTCAGAACAACGGTCGATAATGTGCAACATCAGTAAAAAAAAATACCTTACCTGTATTGTATTTGAAACATCATCTAATTGTTTACCCACGACATCGCAGGCATCGGCTAGACCGCGCTTCGTCACCAACATCATGTCAGAAATCTTCCAACCCTGTAAATTATCGCGTGAAATTTAGATACTAGCGCGGTGAATTTGCAGTTCTAGATATGACTTCAACAACAGAATGACCTGCAATTAGAAGGAAATAATCTAGGATAGCATTACGGCCTCGGTGTTGTGTAATCTTGGGTCACCTAAAAGAATGAGAGTTTACCTTCCACCTGACGTATGCGTAGCCTATAAGCCCAGCAACAACAATTGCTGTTATGGTATACGAACCAGACCCTACAAAAAAAGAAGGTAAGATATAATAATAGTAATTCACATATTAAATACGTACCAGCTATAAGAATTCACATATTCAGATAAGATTTGTAAAATCCAACATAAGACATTTGCATAATCAATTTGGTTGAGAATCGATCGAGACAAGAAAACAAGCGAGCACTGACCTGATGTGTCGGAGATAACCGTAACATTCTCGTCTCTATGGCGTACGGCTCGCTGTACCTCCTCCTTGATACTGTTGAGCTGAAAATGTTTAGCAGAGTCAAGCAACTCCATTTTTAGATCTAGAGTCTGTCAAACCAATCTGGCCGACACGAAAAACAAACACATCCACAACAAACCTGAGACGCCAACTGATCGCTACTGCCGTCTTTGCCGTGCTTTCCATTATTCTTCACAAACTACATACAGGAGGAGACAAACAAGGTTACAAAATTGTCACACGGCGTGTATACAATCGAATCAACCCGACTGATCGAGAATAAAGGCACGGAGGCAAAGGTAGGTCATGGAAGTAGGTAATTACATGGGCAAGCGTGTCCCCGATGATAGGGACTTTCTTGGCGTCGCCTCCTGTAAGAATAGTGCTCAGATATCCTGCCAACAGGCCGAGAAGAAACAAAGTTTTTGCAATCCGTTAGTATGCTTTGCAGAAGAATCTACGGCGTTCCCCTAAAGGCTAACGGCAGATTGTTGTTCAAGAACAGAGGCTGCAATTCTCAACCAAATGGGGGCAAAAGGCTGCGAAGAACAATTCTGTATGGAACCCCCACTTCTCCCTTGCTTGGATCTACTTACTTGCTTCAAAGTAAACTAGGAACGAAAGTGATCCGTTAATCCGTATGTATCCACCCAGCGCGCAGGTAAGCTAAACCCTAAGCAGGAAGCTAGATACTATAAGCTAAACCGTAAGCAGGAAGCTAGATGTAAGCTAAACCCCAGCATCGGACATCAGATAGATTCGCAAGGACGCGACAGTTGCCGCCGCCGGCGGCTGAGATCACCATAGATCGATGCATGGTAGATAGATGTGGACCGGAGCTGAGGGGTGGTTAATTAGCACGGGAACTCACCGGAGCCAAGCACGACGGCGATGTTGCCGAGCGCCATGGCGGTGAAAAGCCAAGCCCGGCAGCACAGCCGAACGAGAGAGCACCGGAGCTAGCACGCGGCCCTCCGACGGCGACGGCGACGGCGAGATCGGGCGCGCACGTACGGCTGGGGGCAATTCCGCTCCCTGGTTTACTATTCTCTCGCCGTATGTAATGTACGTGTCTGTATTGCCTGCCGGCGGTTAAAACCAACGAACGAATAAACGGAAGCAGAATCTAGTTGGATTTGGTTTCTTCCTTCCTTCCTTTTTCCGGAATTTCCCTGGCCGTTGGGTTTTAGAAGGACGGGAGTGATCCGACGGCCGAAGCCGTCAATTTGTATGCCCTCAACTTTTCTTTTGAGCAAACGTATGCCCTAAACGAGAACACGCAGCTCGGCTTGGTTATCGTGAAATATGATATCAGGTGGGTGGCCCTTTTGGCATTGATTGATTAACCAATACTCCCTCCGTTCCTTTATATAAGGAATGGAATGTAAGTGATCCCGGAAGCGCTCCCTCCGCGTCGTCTCCCGCGAGGCGGCCGGAGGCCAACCCCAACCCTCGCTGCCGCTCCCTCCTCCCCCCTCCTCCTCCCTCGCCGCCGCCCAGGGGCGCGGCCGGGCGAAGCCCTGCTGCTGCCGGCGGCGGCGGGGCACCTTTGTCTCCCCGCTTGGGCGTTGCTGGCGCGGGCCCGCGCCCCGGGCCGGGTCGTGGAGCTGCGGCCGGGCTTCATGGCGGCGCGGCGGGCTGGGGCGGTTCCCTGTCGTCCCTCCCCCCCCCCCCCCCGCAGCGGGCAGCTAGGCGGGTGGCGCACCTGTGTCCGAGACGGTGGCGGCTCCTGCGCGACCAGATCTGGCTCATGGCGGCGCGGGCTGCGGGCGGTGCAGGCTGCCGGTGGCCTCCTTTGTCGTGGACGCGGCAGGTGGTGGTGGCACCGCGGCAGATGGTGGTGGTGGTGCGGGCTGGAGGTCGGAGTCGGCGGCCGCAGCGGCTTTTTCGGATTTGGCCTCTCGGCGGCGCGGGCCGCGACGGCTAGGGCTGCGGGCGGCGGCCCTGACCGAGGCCCCCTCGGCTGGTCGGGGTGGCGGCGCAGTGGCGGTGGCTCCGGCGCTTGGAGCTCGCCGGGCGACGCAGATGGGCAGCGGCCGGGCGTGGCTGCTGCTCCGGCCGTGGGCGGCGGCATGGGCAGGTCTCGGTGGCCTACCGGTGTCGTGGCGGCTTCACGGTGGCTCGATGGATCTGTCCGCGGCAACGACCGGCTTCTTCGGCGTTGGTTTGTCTGTGTTCGGGCCGTCTCGACCTTCACCCCATCTCCTCGTCGCCCGGACGCTACTCCCATCAAAGGGCTGGTCCTCTCCTAGCTACGGTCCACCGCTCATCTCGCGCCTGATGCAGCAGGACAGAGCTCGTCTCGCGCACGATGCAGCAGGACCAAGCTCGTCTCGCGCACGTTGCAGCAGGACTGACCTCGTCCCCCTCTCGTTGCTGCAGGACTGAGCTCATCTCGCGCTTGGGGCAGCAGGATGGGTCGGTGGATGCCAGTTCTGGCCGACCTATTGGGTCTCGACGCTAGGGGTCGCCCAGGGGCGCGAAAGGTGGGACCTTTTCGCTCGTCTCTTTTGTTCGGGGGCGGCGGGTCACGGGTGAGGTGGTGTCGAGGTCTTGGATGCTGAGGCGGCGGCCCTGGTGGTGGTGGTTGCGTGATGCTCTTGGACAAAGCTCATGCCTTGGTGCTGCCCGGTCATCATGGTCGTGTGGGCGGCGTGGTTGCCGGGGTGTGGCAGTCGGTGGCGGTGATTGTTGGCCGAGGTGAAAACCTGCTCTATCTTCGGACGGACCGGCGGCGGCAAAATCGTTTCCTTCTTGAAGGCGTCGTCGCGGCTCTCATTGCCCGTCATGCGGCTCCGTGGGAAACTCTGATCCTTGGATCGGGTGGTGGCGGCGCTCCGGCGTCATATCCTTCCTGAAGGCGCCGCCTTGGAGCGCATGGTTCGTCATATGTAGCTTCATATCTTCGGGGCGGTAGTGCTAGGAGTGGTGTTGCTGCACTCAGCGCCTATGTATCCTGTCTTGGGTGTGTGCGTGTGTTGCGGTGGCGTGGCGTGTGGTTGTACTGGATGCTTGTGGTTTGGTGCTTTACATATAAAGTGGGGCGAAAGCCTTCTTCAGTATAAGGAAGGGAGGGAGTACTGTTCATTATCAGACCTTCTTGGGAAACAAGGCAAGGATTCCCGATGGATGATCAGCCCGGTCCGTGTGACGACACACGCACCTCGTTCTTGGGAGATCAAGAAAAGGAGCGGATGCGGTGTATTACAATGAATTCATTCATGTTTCGACCCTATCAATCATCCATCCAAAAGACCGGACTGATAGAAAGAGGGACGGGCAACATATTTCAACGCAGCAACGGCAAACCAGAGGGCCCTGCCTCCAAAAGGTACTACTCCATCCGTTGCAAAGCTTATAAGATACTTAAGGTTTCGAAAAGCCTGATTTCTGAGGGGCAAAACCAACACGTCTTATATTTTGAAGCGGAGGCAGTATCATATCATTAACTTTCAGACACCGCGGCTACCATTCACACAAACAAAAAGCATCATCAACTCCAAACTCCATCCATGCAATTGATGAAAATGCTCTTATCTAACAGCACCCATTATTATCAATACAAACCAAACCCATGGTCCTGGGCAGGTTGAGACGCAGCAGCTAGTTAAGGGAGCATTTTTTTATGAGGATCCCGGGGTGGAGGTGCTTGCGGCGGCGGAGGCGGCCTCCTCCTCCTTCTTCAGCTCCTCAAACTTGTTGATGGTGACCTGCAGCTCATCGGTGCTGCCCACCGCCCACTATTGGAAATATGCCCTAGAGGTAATAATAAAAGGATTATTATTATATTTCCTTGTTCATGATAATTGTCTTTTATTCATGCTATAATTGTATTATCCGGAAATTGTAATACACGTGTGAATACTTAGACCAAATATGTCCCTAGTAAGCCTCTAGTTGACTAGCTCGTTGGTCAACAAATAGTCATGGTTTCCTGACTATGGACATTAGATGTCATTGACAACGGGATCACATCATTAGGAGAATGATGTGATGGACAAGACCCAATCCTAAGCTTAGCACAAGATCATGTAGTTCGTTTTGCTAGAGCTTTTCCAATGTCAAGTATCTCTTCCTTAGACCATGGGATCGTCTAACTCCCGTATACCGTAGGAGTACTTTGGGTGTATCAAACGTCACAACGTAACTGGGTGACTATAAAGGTGCACTACAGGTATCTCCGAAAGTGTCTGTTGGGTTGACACGGATCGAGACTGGGATTTGTCACTCCGTATGACGGAGAGGTATCTTTGGGCCCACTCGGTAATGCATCATCATAATGAGCTCAAAGTGACCAAGTGTTTGGTCACGGGATCATGCATTACGGTACGAGTAAAGTGACTTGCCGGTAACGAGACTGAACGAGGTATTGGGATACCGACGATCGAGTCTCGGGCATATAACGTACCGATTGACAAAGGGAATTGTATACGGGGTTGATTGAATCCTCGACATTGTGGTTCATCCGATGAGATCATCGAGGAGCATGTGGGAGCCAACATGGGTATCCAGATCCCGCTGTTGGTTATTGACCGGAGAGCCATCTCGGTCATGTCTGCATGTCTCCCGAACCCGTAGGGTCTACACACTTAAGGTTCGGTGACGCTAGGGTTATTAGGAAGACTTGTATGTGATTACCGAATGTTGTTCGGAGTCCCGGATGAGATCCCGGACGTCACGAGGAGTTCTGGAATGGTCCAGAGGTGAAGATTTATATATGGGAAGTTGTCATACGGACACCGGAAAGTTTCGAGGGCATATCGGTATTGTACCGGGGCCACCGGAGGGGTTCCGGGGGTCCACCGGGAGGGGCCACCCCTCTCGGAGGGCCTCATGGGCCGCAAGGGGTAGGGAACCAGCCCCTGGAGGGCTGGGCGCGCCCCCCTTGGGCCCATGTACCTAGGGTTGGGGGGGAACCCTAGTGGGGGCCCCCCCTCCCTGGTCGCCGCCCCCCCTCTAGATCTCATCTAGAGGGGGCCGGCCCCCTTCCCCCTTCCCCTATAAATAGAGGGGCGATGGGAGGGCTGAACACCTGATCCAAGGAGCAGCCCCTCCCCTCCCCAACACCTCTCCTCCTCCGTTGAGTGCTTAGCGAAGCCCTGTCGGAGTACTGCCTCTCCACCATCATCACGCCGTCGTGCTGCTGCTGGAGCCTTCTTCCTCAACCTCTCCTTTCCCCTTGCTGGATCAAGAAGGAGGAGACGTCATCCGCTCCGTACGTGTGTTGAACGCGGAGGTGCTGTCCGTTCAGCACTTGGTCATCGGTGATTTGGATCACGGCGAGTACGACTCCATCATCGCCGTTCCCTTGAACGCTTCCGCACGCGATCTACAAGTGGTATGTAGATGCAATCTCTCTCCCATGACTCGTTGCTTAGATGAACTCATAGATGGATCTTGGTGAAACTGTAGGAAAATTTTTAATTTTCTGCAACGTTCTCCAACAGTGGTATCAGAGCTAGGTCTATGCGTAGTTCTCTATTGCACGAATAGAACACAAATTTGTTGTGGGCGTAGATCTTGTCAACTTGCTTGCCGCTACTAGTCTTTTCTTGCTTCAGCGGTATTGTGGGATGAAGCGGCCTGGACCGACCTTACACGTACGCTTACGTGAGACATGTTCCACCGACTGACATGCACTAGTTGCATAAGGTGGCTAGCGGGTGTCTGTCTCTCCTACTTTAGTTGGAGCGGATTCGACGAAAAGGGTCCTTATGAAGGCTAAATAGAAGTTGACAAAATCACGTTGTGGTTATTCGTAGGTAAGAAAACGTTCTTGCTAGAACCCAATTGCAGCCACGTAAAAGATGCAACAACAATTAGAGGACGTCTAACTTGTTTTTGCAGCAATTGTCATGTGATGTGATATGGCCAGAAGTTGTGATGAATGATGAATGATATATTGTGATGTATGAGATCATGTTCTTGTAATAGGAATCACGACTTGCATGTCGATGAGTATGACAACCGGCAGGAGCCATAGGAGTTGTCTTTATTTTTGTATGACCTACGTGTCATTAAAGAACGCCATGTAAATTACTTTACTTTATTGCTAAACGCGTTAGCCATAGAAGTAGAAGTAGTCGTTGGCATGACAACTTCATGAAGACACAATGATGGAGATCATGATGATGGAGATCATGGTGTCATGCCGGTGACAAAGATGATCATGGAGCCCCGAAGATGGAGACCGAAGGAGCTATATGATATTGGCCATATCATGTCACTACTTTATATAATTGCATGTGATGTTTATTATGTTTTATGCATCTTATTTATGTTGGGGAACGTTGCAGAAAATTAAAAATTTTCCTACGGTTTCACCAAGATCCATCTATGAGTTCATCTAAGCAACGAGTCAAGTGTTGGGGAACGTAGCAGAAATTCAAAATTTTCCTACGTGTCACCAAGATCTATCTATGGAGAGACCAGCAACGAGTAGAAAGAGAGTGCATCTACATACCCTTGTAGATCGCTAAGCGGAAGCGTTCAAGTGAACGGGGTTGATGGAGTCGTACTCGTCGTGATTCAAATCACCGATGATCCTAGTGCCGAACGGACGGCACCTCCGCGTTCAACGCACGTACAGCCCGGTGACGTCTCCCACGCCTTGATCCAGCAAGGAGAGAGGGATAGGTTGAGGAAGACTCCATCCAACAGCAGCACAACGGCGTGGTGGTGGTGGAGCGTGGCAATCCAGCAGGGCTTCGCCAAGCACCATGGGAGAGGAGGAGTAGGAAGAGAGGTAGGGCTGTGCCAGAACTTCGTGTATAGCTCCCATGCGCCTCCCCACTATATATAGGGGTGGAGGGGCTGGTTTCTTGCCCTCCAAGTCCATTGGGGCGTTGGCCAAGGTGGGAGGAAAGAAATCCCATCATTTCCTTCCCCACCGATTGTTATCCCCCCTTTTTAGGGATCTTGATCTTATCCCTTCGGGATATGATCTTATTCCTTCTAAGGGGGGATCTTGGTGCGCCTTGACCAGGGGTGTGGGGCCTTGCCCCCACTACCCACGTCCATGTGGGTCCCCCCATGCAGGTGGGCCCCACTCCGGAACCTTCTAGAACCTTCCCGGTACAATACCGAAAAATCCCGAACATTTTCCGGTGGCCAAAATAGGACTTCCCATATATAAATCTTTACCTCCGGACCATTCCGGAACTCCTCGTGACGTCCGGGATCTCATCCGGGACTCCGAACAACATTCGGTAACCACATACAAACTTCCTTTATAACCCTAGCGTCATCGAACCTTAAGTGTGTAGACCCTACGGGTTCGGGAGACATGTAGACATGACCGAGACGTTCTCCGGTCAATAACCAACAGCGGGATCTGGATACCCATGATGGCTCCCACATGTTCCACGATGATCTCATCGGATGAACCACGATGTCAAGGACTTAATCAATCCCGTATTCAATTCCCTTTGTCTATCGGTATGTTACTTGCCCGAGATTCGATCGTCGGTATCCAATACCTTGTTCAATCTCGTTACCGGCAAGTCACTTTACTCGTTCCGTAACACATCATCCCGTGATCAACTCCTTGGTCACATTGCGCATATGATGATGTCCTACCGAGTGGGCCCAGAGATACCTCTCCGTTTACACGGAGTGACAAATCCCAGTCTCGATCCGCATAAAACAATAGATACTTTCGGAGATACCTGTAGTGCACCTTTATAGTCACCCAGTTACGTTGTGACGTTTGATACACCCAAAGCACTCCTACGGTATCCAGGAGTTACACGCTCTCATGGTCGAAGGAAGAGATACTTGACATTGGCAAAGCTCTAGCAAATGAACTACACGATCTTTTGTGCTAGTCTTAGGATTGGGTCTTGTCCATCACATCATTCTCCTAATGATGTGATCCCGTTATCAACGACATCCAATGTCCATAGCCAGGAAACCATGACTATCTGTTGATCACAACGAGCTAGTCAACTAGAGGCTCACTAGGGACATATTGTGGTCTATGTATTCACACGTGTATTACGATTTCCGGATAATACAGTTATAGCATGAATAAAAGACAATTATCATGAACAAGGAAATATAATAATAATACTTTTATTATTGCCTCTAGGGCATATTTCCAACAGTCTCCCACTTGCACTAGAGTCAATAATCTAGTTCACATCGCCATGTGATTAACACTCACAGGTCACATCGCCATGTGACTAATACCCAAGAGTTTACTAGAGTCAGTAGTCTAGTTCACATCACTATGTGATTAACACTCAATGAGTTTTATGTTTGATCATGTTGCTTGTGAGAGAGGTTTTAGTCAACGGGTCTGAACCTTTCAGATCCGTGTGTGCTTTACAAATCTCTATGTCATCTCCTAGATGCAGCTACCACGCTCTATTTGGAGCTATTCCAAACAACTGTTCTACTTGGAGCTATTCTAAATTATTGCTCCATTATATGTATCCGGTCTCTCTACTCAGAGCTATCCGGATAGGTGTCAAGCTTGCATCGTCGTAACCTTTACGACGAACTCTTTTACCACCTCCATAATCGAGAAAATTCCTTAGTCCACTAGTTACTAAGGATAACTTTGACCGCTGTCCTGTGAGCCATTCTTGGATCACTCTTGTACCCCTTGACTGACTCATGGCAAGGCACACTTCAGGTGCGGTACACAGCATAGCATACTGAAGAGCCTACGTCTTAAGCATAGGGGACGACCTTCGTCCTTTCTCTCTATTCTGCCGTGGTCGAGCTTTAAGTCTTAACTTCGTACCTTACAACTCAGGCAAGAACTCCTTCTTTGACTGGTCCATCTTGAACACCTTCAAGATCATGTCAAGGTATGTGCTCATTTGAAAGTATTATTAAGCATTTTGATCTATCCTTATAGATCTTGATGCTCAATGTTCAAGTAGCTTAATCCAGGCTTTCCATTGAAAAACACTTTCAAAATAACCCTATATGCTTTCCAGAAATTCTACGTCATTTCTGATCAACAATATGTCAACAACATATACTCATCAGAAATTCTATAGTGCTCCCACTCACTTCTTTGGAAATACAAGTTTCTCATAAACTTTGTACAAACCCAAAATTTTTGATCATCATCAAAGCATACATTCCAACTCCGAGATGCTCACTCCAGTCCTTAGAAGGATTGCTGGAGCTTTGCATACTTATTAGCATCTTTCGGGATTGACAAAACCTTCCGGTTGTATCACATACAACCTTTCCTCATTAAAATCGTCGAGGAAACAATGTTTTGACATCCTATCTGCAAGATTTCATAAATAATGCAGTAATCGCTAATATAATTCCAACAGACTCTTAGCATCGCTACGAGTGAGAAAATCTCATCGTAGTCAACTCCTTGAACTTGTCGGAAAACATCTTAACGACAAGTCGAGCTTTCTTAATGGTGACATTTACCATCATTGTCCGTCTTCCTTTTGAAATCCATCTGTACTCATTAGCCTTACGACCATCGAGCCGTTCTGCCAAAGTCTACACTTTGTTTTCATACATGGATCCTCTCTCGGATTTTATGGCCTCAAGCCATTTATCGGAATCCGGGCCCACCATCGCTTCTCCATAGCTCGTAGGTTCATTGTTGTCTAGCAACATGACCTTCAAGACAGGATTACGTACCACTCTGAAGTAGTACGCATCCTTGTCATCCTACGAGGTTTGGGAGTGACTTGATCCGAAGTTTCATGATCAATATCATAAGCTTCCACTTCAATTGGTGTAGGTGCCACAGGAACAACTCCCTGTGCCCTGTCACACACTAGTTGAAGAGACGGTTCAATAACCTCATCAAGTCTCCACCATCCTCCCACTCAATTCTTTCGAGAGAAACTTTTCCTCGAGAAAGGACCCGATTCTAGAAACAATCCATATTGCTTTCGGATCTGAATTAGGAGGTATACCCAACTGTTTTGGGTTTCCTATGAAGATGCATTTTATCCGCTTTGGGTTCGAGCTTATCAACCTGAAACTTTTTCATATAAGCGTCGCAGCCCCAAACTTTTAAGAAACGACAACTTAGGTTTCTCTAAACCATAATTCATACGGTGTCATCTCATCGGAATTACGTGGTGCCCTATTTAAAGTGAATGTGGTTGTCTCTAATGCCTAACCCATGAACGATAGTGGTAATTCGATAAGAGACATCATGGTACGCACCATATCCAATAGGGTGCAACTATGATGTTCGGACACACCATCACATTATGGTGTTCCAGGCGGTATTAATTGCGAAACAATTTCCACAATGTCTTAATTGTGTGCCAAAACTCGTAACTCAGATATTCATCTCTATGATCATATCATAGACATTTTATCCTCTTGTCACAATGATCTGCTACTTCACTCTGAAATTACTTGAACCATTCAATAATTCAGACTTGTGTTTCATCAAGTAAATATACTCAACATTTACTCGAATCATCTGTGAAGTAAGAACATAATGATATTCACTGCATGCCTCAGCACTCATTCGACTGCACACATCAAAATGTGTTACTTCCAACAAGTTGCTATCTTGTTCCATCTTACTGAAAATGAGGCTTTTCAGTCATCTTGCCCATGTGGTATGATTTGCATATCTCAAGTGATTCAAAATCAAGTGAGTCCGAACGATCCATTTGCATGGAGTTTCTTCATGCATATACACCAATAGACATGGTTCGCATGTCTCAAACTTTTCAAAAACGAGTGAGTCCAAAGATCCATCAACATGGAGCTTCTTCATGCGTTTTATACCATTATGACTTACATGGCAGTGCCACAAGTAAGTGGTACTATCATTACTATCTTATATCTTTTGGCATGAAAATGTGTATCACTACGACCGAGATTCAATAAACCATTCCTTTAGGTGCAAGACCATTGAAGGTATTATTCAAAAATAGAGTAACCATTATTCTCCTTAAATGAATAACCGTATTGCGATAGACATAATCCAATCATGTCTATGCTCAACGCAAACACCAATCTCGGTGGTAGAGGGAGCGTGCGATGCTTGATCATATCAACCTTGGAAACACTTCCAACATATATCGTCAGCTCACCTTTAGCTAGTCTCCGTTTATTCCGTAGCTTTTATTTCGAGTTACTAACACTTAGCAACCGAACCGGTATCCAATACCCTGGTGCTACTAGGAGTACTAGTAAAGTACACATTAACATAATGTATATCCAATATACTTCTATCGACCTTGCCAGCCTTCTCATCTACCAAGTATCTAGGGTAATGCTGCTCCAGTGGTTGTTCCCCTTATTACAGAAGCACTTAGTCTCGGGTTTGGGTTCAACCTTGGGTTTCTTCACTAGAGCAGCAGCTGAATTGCCGTTTCATGAAGTATCCCTTTGTTCCCTTGCCCTTCTTGAAACTAGTGGTTTCACCAACCATCAACAATTGATGCTCCTTCTTGATTTCTACTTTCGCGGTGTCAAACATCATGAATATTTCAAGGATCATCATATCTATCCCTGATATGTTATAGTTAATCACGAAGCTCTAGCAGCTTGGTGGCAATGACTTTGGGGAAACATCACTATCTCATCTGGAGGATCAACTCCCACTCGATTCAAGTGATTGTTGTGCTCAGACAATCTGAGCACAAGCTCAACGATTGAGCTTTTCTCCCTTAGTTTGCAGGCTAAGAAAATCGTCGGAGGTCTTATACCTCTTGACGTGGGCACGAGCCTGAAATCCCAATTTCAGCCCTCGAAACATCTCATATGTTCCGCGACGTTTCGAAAACGTCTTTGGTGCCTCTACTTAAACCATTTAATTGAACTATCACGTAGTTATCAAAACGTGTATGTCCGATGTTCGCAACATCGACAAACGACGTTGGGGTTCAGCACACTGAGCGGTGCATTAAGGACATAAGCTTTCTACTGATCGCATAATCGCTACTATCAACTTTCAACTATATTTTCTCTAGGAACATATCTAAACAGTGGAACTAAAGCGCGAGCTTACGACATAATTTGCAAAAGGTCTTTTGACTATGTTCAGGATAATTAAGTTCATCTTATGAACTCCCACTTAGATAGACATCCCTCTGGTCATCTAAGTGATCACATGATCCGAGTCAACTAGGCCGTGTCCGATCATCACGTGAGACGGACTAGTCATCATCGGTGAACATCTTCATGTTGATCGTATCTACCATACGACTCATGCTCGACCTTTCGGTCTCCGTGTTCCGAGGCCATGTCTGCACATGCTAGGCTCGTCAAGTTAACCCTAAGTGTTTTCGCTGTGTAAAACTGTCTTACACCCGTTGTATGTGAACGTAAGAATCCATCACACCCGATCATCACGTGGTGCTTAGAAGCGACGAACTGTAGCAACGGTGCACAGTTAGGGGAGAACACTTCTTGAAATTTTGTAAGGGATCATCTTATTTACTACCGTCGTCCTAAGCAAACAAGATGCATAAACATGATAAACATCACATGCAATCAAATAGTGACATGATATGGCCAATATCATTTTGCTCCTTTTGATCTTCATCTTCGGGGCTCCATGATCATCATCGTCACCGGCACGACA
Organism: Triticum aestivum; assembly: GCF_018294505.1. NCBI lineage: Eukaryota > Viridiplantae > Streptophyta > Magnoliopsida > Poales > Poaceae > Triticum > Triticum aestivum. The sequence continues at coordinate 18,661,138 of NC_057795.1, forward strand.
CCATGATCTCCATCATCATGATCTCCATCATCGTGTCTTCATGAAGTTGTCACGCCAACGACTACTTCTACTTCTATGACTAACGCGTTTAGCAATAAAGTAAAGTAGTTTACATGGCGTTCTTCAATGACACGCAGGTCATACAATAAATAAAGACAACTCCTATGGCTCCTGCCGGTTGTCATACTCATCGACATGCAAGTCGTGAATCCTATTACAAGAACATGATCAATCTCATACATCACATATCATTCATCACATTCTTCTTGGCCATATCACATCACATAGCATACCCTGCAAAAACAAGTTAGACGTCCTCTAATTGTTGTTGCATGTTTTACGTGGCTGCTATGGGTTTCTAGCAAGAACGTTTCTTACCTACGCAAGACCACAACGTGATATGCCAATTGCTATTTACCCTTCATAAGGACCCTTTTCATCGAATCCGTTCCGACTAAAGTGGGAGAGACTGGCACCCGCTAGCCACCTTATGCACCAAGTGCATGTCAATCGGTGGAACCTGTCTCACGTAAGAGTACGTGTAAGGTCGGTCCGGGCCGCTTCATCCCACAATACCGTCGAAACAAGCTTGGACTAGTAACGGTAAGCATATTGAACAACATCAACGCCCACAACTACTTTGTGTTCTACTCATGCAAAGAATCTACGCAATAGACCTAGCTCATGATGCCACTGTTGGGGAACGTAGCAGAAATTCAAAATTTTCCTACGTGTCACCAAGATCTATCTATGGAGAGACCAGCAACGAGTAGAAAGAGAGTGCATCTACATACCCTTGTAGATCGCTAAGCGGAAGCGTTCAAGTGAACGGGGTTGATGGAGTCGTACTCGTCGTGATTCAAATCACCGATGATCCTAGTGCCGAACGGACGGCACCTCCGCGTTCAACGCACGTACAGCCCGGTGACGTCTCCCACGCCTTGATCCAGCAAGGAGAGAGAGGGAGAGGTTGAGGAAGACTCCATCCAACAGCAGCACAACGGCGTGGTGGTGGTGGAGGAGCGTGGCAATCCAGCAGGGCTTCGCCAAGCACCATGGGAGAGGAGGAGTAGGAAGAGAGGTAGGGCTGTGCCAGAACTTCGTGTATAGCTCCCATGCGCCTCCCCACTATATATAGGGGTGGAGGGGCTGGTTTCTTGCCCTCAAAGTCCATTGGGGCGTTGGCCAAGGTGGGAGGAAAGAAATCCCATCATTTCCTTCCCCACCGATTGTTATCCCCCCTTTTTAGGGATCTTGATCTTATCCCTTCGGGATATGATCTTATTCCTTCTAAGGGGGGATCTTGGTGCGCCTTGACCAGGGGTGTGGGGCCTTGCCCCCACTACCCACGTCCATGTGGGTCCCCCCATGCAGGTGGGCCCCACTCCGGAACCTTCTAGAACCTTCCCGGTACAATGCCGAAAAATCTCGAACATTTTCCGGTGGCCAAAATAGGACTTCCCATATATAAATCTTTACCTCCGGACCATTTCGGAACTCCTCGTGACGTCCGGGATCTCATCCGGGACTCCGAACAACATTCGGTAACCACATACAAACTTCCTTTATAACCCTAGCGTCATCGAACCTTAAGTGTGTAGACCCTACGGGTTCGGGAGACATGTAGACATGACCGAGACGTTCTCCGGTCAATAACCAACAGCGGGATCTGGATACCCATGATGGCTCCCACATGTTCCACGATGATCTCATCGGATGAACCACGATGTCAAGGACTTAATCAATCCCGTATTCAATTCCCTTTGTCTATCGGTATGTTACTTGCCCGAGATTCGATCGTCGGTATCCAATACCTTGTTCAATCTCGTTACCGGCAAGTCACTTTACTCGTTCCGTAACACATCATCCCGTGATCAACTCCTTGGTCACATTGCGCATATGATGATGTCCTACCGAGTGGGCCCAGAGATACCTCTCCGTTTACACGGAGTGACAAATCCCAGTCTCGATCCGCATAAAACAATAGATACTTTCGGAGATACCTGTAGTGCACCTTTATAGTCACCCAGTTACGTTGTGACGTTTGATACACCCAAAGCACTCCTACGGTATCCAGGAGTTACACGCTCTCATGGTCGAAGGAAGAGATACTTGACATTGGCAAAGCTCTAGCAAATGAACTACACGATCTTTTGTGCTAGTCTTAGGATTGGGTCTTGTCCATCACATCATTCTCCTAATGATGTGATCCCGTTATCAACGACATCCAATGTCCATAGCCAGGAAACCATGACTATCTGTTGATCACAACGAGCTAGTCAACTAGAGGCTCACTAGGGACATATTGTGGTCTATGTATTCACACGTGTATTACGATTTCCGGATAATACAGTTATAGCATGAATAAAAGACAATTATCATGAACAAGGAAATATAATAATAATACTTTTATTATTGCCTCTAGGGCATATTTCCAACATCAAGGGAGTGAGTTTGCATCTACATACCACTTGTAGATCGAGTGCGGAAGCGTTCAAGGGGATGGTGATGATGGAGTCGTACTCGTCGTGATTCGGATCACCGATGACCAAGTGCTGAACGGACAGCACCTCCGCGTTCAACACACGTACGGTACGGGCGACGTCTCCTCCGTCTTGATCCAGCAAGGAGGAAGGAGAGTTTGAGGAAGACAGCTCCAACGGCAGCACGACGGCGTGGTGTTGTTGGTGCAGCAGTACTCCGACAGGGCTTCGCCAAGCACGTACGAAGGAGGAGAGGTGTTGGGGAGGGGAGGGGCTGCGCCTTCAATTGTGTGTTGCAGCCCTCCCCTCACCCCTCTATATATAGGAGGAGAGGGCCCTCTAGGGGAAACCCTAGAGGGGGGCGGCGGCCAAAGGGAGAGGGGAAGAGGGGTGGCTTGCCCCCCAAGCTAGGGGGGCGCCCCCTTTAGGGTTTCCCCTCCCTTGCCCTAGCTGCATGGGCCTAGGTGGGGAGGCGCGCCCAGCCCACTAGGGGCTGGCTCCCTCTCCCACACAGCCCATGTGGCCCCCGGGGAGGGGTGGCCCCTCCCGGTGGACCCCCGGAACCCTTCCGGTGGCCCCGGTACAATACCGGTATGCCCCTGAAACTTTCCGGTGTCCGTTTAACAACTTTCCATATATAAATCTTTACCTCCGGACCATTCCGGAACTCTTCGTGACGTCCGGGATCTCATCCGGGACTCCGAACAACATTTGGTAATCACATACAAGTCTTCCTAATAACCCTAGCGTCACCGAACCTTAAGTGTGTAGACCCTACGGGTTCGGGAGACATGCAGACATGACCGAGATGCTCTCAGGTCAATAACCAACAGCGGGATCTGGATACCCATGTTGGCTCCCACATGCTCCTCGATGTTGTCATCGGATGAACCACGATGTCAAGGGCTCAAGCAACCCCGTATACTATTCCCTTTATCAGACGGTATGTTACTTGCCCGAGACTCGATCGTCGGTATCCCAATACCTCGTTCAGTCTCGTTACCGGCAAGTCACTTTACTCGTACCGTAATGCATGATCCCGTGACCAGACACTTGGCCACCTTGAGCTCATTATGATGATGCACTACCGAGTGGGCCCAGTGATACCTCTCCGTAACACGGAGTGACAAATCCCAGTCTCGATCCGTGTCAACCCAACAGACACTTTCGGAGATACCTGTAATGCACCTTTATAGTCACCCAGTTACGTTGTGACGTTTGGTACACCCAAAGCACTCCTACGGTATCCGGGAGTTACACGATCTCATGGTCTAAGGAAGAGATACTTGACATTGGAAAAGCTCTAGCAAACGAACTAACCGACCTTTGTGCTATGCTTAGGATTGGGTCTTGTCCATCACATCATTCTCCTAATGATGTGATCCCGTTATCAACGACATCCAATGTCCATAGCCAGGAAATCATGACTATCTATTGATCACAACGAGCCAGTCAACTAGAGGCTCACTAGGGACATATTGAGGTCTATGTATTCACACGCGTATTATGATTTCCGGATAATACAGTTATAGCATGAATAAAAGACAACTATCATGAACAAAGAAATATAATAATAATCCTTTTATTATTGCCTCTAGGGCATATTTCCAACAGTCTCCCACTTGCACTAGAGTCAATAATCTAGTTACATTGTGATGAATCGAACACCCATAGAGTTCTGGTGCTGATCATGTTTTGCTCGCGAGAGAGGTTTAGTCAACGGATCTGCGACATTCAGATCCGTATGTACTTTGCAAATTTCTATGTCTCCATCTTGAAAATTTTCACGGATGGAGTTGAAACGACGCTTGATGTGCCTGGTCTTCTTGTGAAACCTGGGCTCCTTGGCAAGGGCAATAGCTCCAGTGTTGTCACAGAAGAGTTTGATCGGCCCCGACGCATTGGGTATGACTCCTAGGTCGGTGATGAACTCCTTCACCCAAATAGCTTCATGCGCTGCCTCCGAGGCTGCCATGTACTCCGCTTCACATGTAGATCCCGCCACCACGCTCTGCTTGCAGCTGCACCAGCTTACTGCTCCACCATTCAACATATACACGTATCCGGTTTGTGACTTAGAGTCATCCAGATCTGTGTCGAAGCTAGCATCGACGTAACCCTTTACGACGAGCTCTTCGTCACCTCCATAAACGAGAAACATGTCCTTTGTCCTTTTCAGGTACTTCAGGATATTCTTGACCGCTGTCCAGTGTTCCTTGCCGGGATTACTTTGGTACCTTCCTACCAAACTTACGGCAAGGTTTACATCAGGTCTGGTACACAGCATGGCATACATAATAGATCCTATGGCTGAAGCATAGGGGATGACACTCATCTCTTCTATATCTTTTGCCGTGGTCGGGCATTGAGCCGAGCTCAATCTCACACCTTGCAATACAGGCAAGAACCCTTTCTTGGACTGATCCATTTTGAACTTCTTCAAAATCTTATCAAGGTATGTGCTTTGTGAAAGACCTATGAGGCGTCTCGATCTATTTCTATAGATCTTGATGCCTAATATATAAGCAGCTTCTCCAAGGTCCTTCATTGAAAAACACTTATTCAAGTAGGCCTTAATGCTGTCCAAGAATTCTATATCATTTCCCATCAAAAGTATGTCATCTACATATAATATGAGAAATGCTACAGAGCTCCCACTCACTTTCTTGTAAACGCAGGCTTCTCCATAAGTCTGCATAAACCCAAACGCTTTGATCATCTCATCAAAGCGAATGTTCCAACTCCGAGATGCTTGCACCAGCCCATAAATGGATCGCTGGAGCTTGCATACTTTGTTAGCGTTCTTAGGATCGACAAAACCTTCCGGCTGCATCATATACAGTTCTTCCTTAAGATAACCGTTAAGGAATGCCGTTTTGACGTCCATCTGCCATATCTCATAATCATAGTATGCGGCAATTGCTAACATGATTCGGACGGACTTAAGCTTCGCTACGGGAGAGAAAGTCTCATCGTAGTCAATCCCTTGAACTTGCCGATAACCCTTAGCGACAAGTCGAGCTTTATAGATGGTAACATTACCATCCGCGTCCGTCTTCTTCTTAAAGATCCATTTGTTTTCTATCGCTCGCCGATCATCGGGCAAGTCAGTCAAAGTCCATACTTTGTTTTCATACATGGATTCTATCTCGGATTTCATGGCTTCTAGCCATTTGTTGGAATCTGGACCCGCCATAGCTTCTTCATAGTTCGAAGGTTCACCGTTGTCTAACAACATGATTTCCAGGACAGGGTTGCCGTACCACTCTGGTGCGGAACGTGTCCTTGTGGACCTACGAAGTTCAGTAGCAACTTGATCCGAAGTACCTTGATCATCATTATTTTCCTCTTCAGTTGGTGTAGGCATCACAGGAACATTTTCCTGGGCTGCACTACTTTCCGGTTCAAGAGGTAGTACTTCATCGAGTTCTACTTTCCTCCCACTTACTTCTTTCGAGAGAAACTCTTTTCCAGAAAGGATCCGTTCTTGGCAACAAAGATCTTGCCCTCGGATCTTAAGTAGAAGGTATACCCAATGGTTTCCTTAGGGTATCCTATGAAGACGCATTTTTCCGACTTGGGTTCGAGCTTTTCAGGTTGAAGTTTCTTGACATAAGCATCGCATCCCCAAACTTTTAGAAACGACAGCTTAGGTTTCTTCCCAAACCATAATTCATACGGTGTCGTCTCAACGGATTTAGACGGTGCCCTATTTAAAGTGAATGTAGCTGTCTCTAGAGCGTATCCCCAAAATGATAGTGGTAAGTCGGTAAGAGACATCATAGACCGCACCATATCTAATAGAGTGTGATTACGACGTTCGGACACACCGTTACGCTGAGGTGTTCCAGGCGGCGTGAGTTGTGAAACGATTCCACATTTCCTTAAGTGTGTACCAAATTCGTGACTTAAGTATTCTCCTCCACGATCTGATCGTAGGAATTTTATCTTTCGATCACGTTGATTCTCTACCTCATTCTGAAATTCCTTGAACTTTTCAAAGGTCTCAGACTTGTGTTTCATTAAGTAGACATACCCATATCTACTCAAGTCATCAGTGAGAGTGAGAACATAACGATATCCTCCGCGAGCCTCAACACTCATTGGACCGCACACATCGGTATGTATGATTTCCAACAAGTTGGTTGCTCGCTCCATTGTTCCGGAGAACGGAGTCTTGGTCATCTTGCCCATGAGGCATGGTTCGCATGTGTCAAATGATTCATAATCGAGAGACTCTAAAAGTCCATCAGCATGGAGCTTCTTCATGCGCTTGACACCAATGTGACCAAGGCGGCAGTGCCACAAGTATGTGGGACTATCGTTATCAACTTTACATCTTTTGGTATTCACGCTATGAATATGTGTAGTATTACGCTCGAGATTCATTAAGAATAAACCATTGACCATCGGAGCATGACCATAAAACATATCTCTCATATAAATCGAACAACCATTATTCTCAGACTTAAATGAGTAGCCATCTCGTATTAAACGAGATCCTGATACAATGTTCATGCTCAAACTTGGCACTAAATAACACTTATTAAGGTTCAAAACTAATCCCGTGGGTAAATGTAGAGGTAGCGTGCCGACGGTGATCACATCGACTCTGGAACCATTCCCAACGCGCATTGTCACCTCGTCCTTCGCCAGTCTCCGTTTATTCCGCAGCTCCTGCTGTGAGTTACAAATATGAGCAACGGCACCGGTATCAAATACCCAGGAGTTACTACGAGTACTGGTAAGGTACACATCAATTACATGTATATCAAATATACCTTTAGTGTTGCCGGCCTTCTTATCCGCTAAGTATTTGGGGCAGTTCCGCTTCCAGTGACCCTTCCCCTTGCAATAAAAGCACTCAGTCTCAGGCTTGGGTCCATTCTTTACTTCTTCCCGGCAACTGGCTTACCGGGCGCGGCAACCTCCTTGCTGTCCTTCTTGAAGTTCTTCTTACCCTTGCCCTTCTTGAACTTAGTGGTCTTATTGACCATCAACACTTGATGTTCTTTCTTGATTTCAACCTCTGCTGACTTCAGCATAGAAAATACATCAGGAATGGTCTTTACCATCCCCTGCATATTGTAGTTCATCACAAAGCTCTTGTAGCTTGGTGGGAGCGACTGAAGGATTCTGTCAATGACTGCCTCATCAGGGAGGTTAATATTCAGCTGGGTCATACGGTTGTGCAACCCAGACATCTTGAGTATGTGCTCACTGACAGAACTATTTTCCTCCATCTTACAACTATAGAACTTGTCAGAGATGTCATATCTCTCGACCCGGGCGTGAGCTTGGAAAACTAGTTTCAGCTCTTCGAACATCTCATATGCTCCGTGATGCTCAAAACGCTTTTGGAGCCCCGGTTCTAAGCTGTAAAGCATGCCGCACTGAACGAGAGAGTAATCATCAGCACGAGACTGCCAAGCATTCATAATGTCTTGGTTCTCTGGGACGGGAGCGTCACCTAGCGGTCCTTCTAGGACATATTGTTTCCTGGCAGCTATGAGGATGATCCTCAAGTTCCGGACCCAGTCCGTATAGTTGCTGCCATCATCTTTCAGCTTGGTTTTCTCTAGGAACGCGTTGAAGTTCAAGTTGACATGAGCGTTGGCCATTTGATCTACAAGACATATTTGTAAAAGGTTTTAGACTAAGTTCATGATAATTAAGTTCAACTAATCAAATTATTGAATGAACTCCCACTCAGATTAGACATCCCTCCAGTCATCTAAGTGTTACACGATCCGAGTCGACTAGGCCGTGTCCGATCATCACGTGAGACGGACTAGTCATCGTCGGTGAACATTCTCATGTTGATCGTATCTTCCATACGACTCGTGTTCGACCTTTCGGTCTCAGTGTTCCGAGGCCATGTCTGTACATGCTAGGCTCGTCAAGTTAACCCTAAGTGTTTTTGCATGTGTAAAACTGTCTTACACCCGTTGTATGTGAACGTAAGGATCTATCACACCCGATCATCACGTGGTGCTTCGAAACGACGAACTTTAGCAACAGTGCACAGTTAGGGGAACACTTTCTTGAAATTGTTATAAGGGATCATCTTATTTACTACCGTCGATCTAAGTAAACAAGATGCATAAACATAATAAACATCACATGCAATTATATAAAGTAGTGACATGATATGGCCAATATCATATAGCTCCTTTGATCTTCATCTTCGGGGCTCCATGATCATCTTGTCACCGGCATGACACCATGATCTCCATCATCATGATCTCCATCATCGTGTCTTCATGAAGTTGTCACGCCAACGACTACTTCTACTTCTATGACTAACGCGTTTAGCAAATAAAGTAAAGTAGTTTACATGGCGTTCTTCAATGACACGCATGTCATACAAAATAAAGACAACTCCTATGGCTCCTGCCGGTTGTCATACTCATCGACATGCAAGTCGTGATTCCTATTACAAGAACATGATCTCATACATCACAATATATCATTCATCATTCATCACAACTTCTGGCCATATCACATCACATGACAATTGCTGCAAAAACAAGTTAGACGTCCTCTAATTGTTGTTGCATCTTTTACGTGGCTGCAATTGGGTTCTAGCAAGAACGTTTTCTCACCTACGAATAACCACAACGTGATCTTGTCAACTTCTATTTACCCTTCATAAGGACCCTTTTCATCGAATCCACTTCAACTAAAGTGGGAGAGACAGACACCTGCCAGCCACCTTATGCAACTAGTGCATGTTAGTCGGTGGAACCGGTCTCACGTAAGCGTACGTGTAAGGTTGGTCCGGGCCGCTTCATCCCACAATACCGCTGAAGCAAGATAAGACTAGTAGCGGCAAGCAAGTTGACAAGATCTACGCCCACAACAAAATTGTGTACTACTCGTGCAAAGAGAACTACGCATAAACCAGGCTCATGATGCCACTGTTGGGGAACGTTGCAGAAAATTAAAATTTTTCCTACGGTTTCACCAAGATCCATCTATGAGTTCATCTAAGCAACGAGTCAAGGGAGTGAGTTTGCATCTACATACCACTTGTAGATCGAGTGCGGAAGCGTTCAAGGGGATGGTGATGATGGAGTCGTACTCGTCGTGATTCGGATCACCGATGACCAAGTGCTGAACGGACAGCACCTCCGCGTTCAACACACGTACGGTACGGGCGACGTCTCCTCCGTCTTGATCCAGCAAGGAGGAAGGAGAGTTTGAGGAAGACAGCTCCAACGGCAGCACGACGGCGTGGTGTTGTTGGTGCAGCAGTACTCCGACAGGGCTTCGCCAAGCACGTACGGAGGAGGAGAGGTGTTGGGGAGGGGAGGGGCTGCGCCTTCAATTGTGTGTTGCAGCCCTCCCCTCACCCCTCTATATATAGGAGGAGAGGGGCAAGAGGGGCCGGCCCTCTAGGGGAAACCCTAGAGGGGGGCGGCGGCCAAAGGGAGAGGGGAAGAGGGGTGGCTTGCCCCCCAAGCTAGGGGGCGCCCCCTTTAGGGTTTCCCCTCCCTTGGCCTAGCCGCATGGGCCTAGGTGGGGAGGCGCGCCCAGCCCACTAGGGGCTGGCTCCCTCTCCCACATAGCCCATGTGGCCCCTGGGGAGGGGTGGCCCCTCCCGGTGGACCCCCGGAACCCTTCCGGTGGCCCCGGTACAATACCGGTATGCCCCCGAAACTTTCCGGTGTCCGTTTAACAACTTTCCATATATAAATCTTTACCTCTGGACCATTCCGGAACTCCTCGTGACGTCCGGGATCTCATCCGGGACTCCGAACAACATTCGGTAATCACATACAAGTCTTCCTAATAACCCTAGCGTCACCGAACCTTAAGTGTGTAGACCCTACGGGTTCGGGAGACATGCAGACATGACCGAGATGCTCTCAGGTCAATAACCAACAGCGGGATCTGGATACCCATGTTGGCTCCCACATGCTCCTCGATGTTGTCCTCGGATGAACCACGATGTCAAGGGTTCAAGCAACCCCGTATACTATTCCCTTTATCAGACGGTATGTTACTTGCCCGAGACTCGATCGTCGGTATCCCAATACCTCGTTCAGTCTCGTTACCGGCAAGTCACTTTACTCGTACCGTAATGCATGATCCCGTGACCAGACACTTGGCCACCTTGAGCTCATTATGATGATGCACTACCGAGTGGGCCCAGTGATACCTCTCCGTAACACAGAGTGACAAATCCCAGTCTCGATCCGTGTCAACCCAACAGACACTTTCGGAGATACCTGTAATGCACCTTTATAGTCACCCAGTTACGTTGTGACGTTTGGTACACCCAAAGCACTCCTACGGTATCCGGGAGTTACACGATCTCATGGTCTAAGGAAGATATACTTGACATTGGAAAAGCTCTAGCAAACGAACTAACCGACCTTTGTGCTATTCTTAGGATTGGGTCTTGTCCATCACATCATTCTCCTAATGATGTGATCTCGTTATCAACGACATCCAATGTCCATAGCTAGGAAATCATGACTATCTATTGATCACAATGAGCCAGTCAACTAGAGGCTCACTAGGGACATATTGAGGTCTATGTATTCACACGTGTATTATGATTTCCGGATAATATAGTTATAGCATGAATAAAAGACAACTATCATGAACAAAGAAATATAATAATAATCCTTTTATTATTGCCTCTAGGGCATATTTCCAACAGTTTACTTAGAACGGCGGTAGTAAATAAGATGATCCCTTATAATAATTTCAAGAAAGTGTTCCCCTTAACTGTGCACCGTTGCTAAAGTTCGTCGTTTCGAAGCACCACATGATGATCGGGTGTGATAGATCCTTACGTTCACATACAACGGGTGTAAGACAGTTTTACACATGCAGAACACTTAGGGTTAACTTGACGAGCCTAGCATGTACAGACATGGCCTCGGAACACAAGAGACTGAAAGGTCGAACATGAGTCGTATGGAAGATACGATCAACATGGAGATGTTCACCGATGATGACTAGTCCGTCTCACGTGATGATCGGACACGGCCTAGTCGACTCGGATCGTGTAACACTTAGATGACTAGAGGGATGTCTAATCTAAGTGGGAGTTCATTCAATAATTTGATTAAATGAACTTAATTATCATGAACTTAGTCTAAAACTTTTGCAAAATATGTCTTGTAGATCAAATGGCCAACGCTCATGTCAACATGAACTTCAACGCGTTCCTAGAGAAAACCAAGCTGAAAGATGATGGCAACAACTATTCGGACTGGGTCCGGAACCTGAGGATCATCCTCATAGCAGCCAAGAAAGTATATGTCCTAGATGAACCGCTAGGTGAAGCACCCATCCTAGAGAACCAAGATGTTATGAACGTTTGGCAGTCATGTGCTGATGATTACTCCCTCGTTCAGTGCGGCATGCTTTACAGCTTAGAACCGGGGCTCCAGAAGCATTTTGAGAAACACGGAGCATATGAGATGTTCGAGGAGCTGAAAATGGTTTTTCAAGCTCATGCTCGGGTCGAGAGATATGAAGTCTCCGACAAGTTCTATAGTTGTAAGATGGAGGAAAATAGTTCTGTCAGTGAGCACATACTCAAAATGTTTGGGTTGCACAACCGCCTGTCCCAGCTGGAGATCAACCTCCCGGACGAGGCGGTCATTGACAGAATCCTTCAGTCGCTCCCACCGAGCTACAAGAGCTTTGTGTTGAACTACAATATGCAGGGGATGGTGAAGACCATTCCTGAAGTATTTTCAATGCTGAAGTCAGCAGAGGTTGAAATCAAGAAAGAACATCAAGTGTTGATGGTCAATAAGACCACTAAGTTCAAGAAGGGCAAGGGTAAGAAGAACTTCAAGAAGGACGGCAAAGATGTTGCCGTGCCCGGTAAGCCAGTTGACGGGAAGAAGTCAAAGAATGGACCCAAGCCTAAGACTGAGTGCTTTTATTGCAAGGGGAAGGGTCACTGGAAGCGGAACTGCCCCAAATACTTAGCGGACAAGAAGGCCGACAACACTAAAGGTATATTTGATATACATGTAATTGATGTGTACCTTACCAGTACTCGTAGTAACTCCTGGGTATTTGATACCGGTGTCGTTGCTCATATTTGTAACTCACAGCAGGAGCTGCGGAATAAGCGGAGACTGGCGAAGGACAAGGTGATGATGCGCGTCGGGAATGGTTCCAAGGTCGATGTGATCGCCGTCGGCACGCTACCTCTACATTTACCAACGGGATTAGTTATGAACCTCAATAATTGTTATTTAGTGCCAAGCTTGAGCATGAACATTGTATCTGGATCTCGTTTAATACGAGATGGCTACTCATTTAAATCCGAGAATAATGGTTGTTCTATTTATATGAGAGATTTGTTTTATGGTCATGCCCCGATGGTCAATGGTTTATTCTTAATGAATCTCGAACGTAATGTTACACATATTCATAGCGTGAATACCAAAAGATGTAAAGTTGATAACAATAGTCCCACCTACTTGTGGCACTGCCGCCTTGGTCACATTGGTGTCAAGCGCATGAAGAAGCTCCATACTGATGGACTTTTAGAGTCTCTCGATTATGAATCATTTGACACATGCGAACCATGCCTCATGGGAAAAATGACCAAGACTCCGTTCTCCGGAACAATGGAGCGAGCAACCAACTTATTGGAAATCATACATACCGATGTGTGTGGTCCAATGAGCGTTGAAGCTCGCGGAGGATATCGTTATGTTCTCACTCTCACTGATGACTTGAGTAGATATGGGTATGTCTACTTGATGAAACACAAGTCTGAGACCTTTGAAAAGTTCAAGGAATTTCAGAATGAGGTAGAGAATCAACGTGTCTGAAAGATAAAGTTCCTACGATCAGATCGTGGAGGAGAATACTTAAGTCACGAATTTGGTACACACTTAAGGAAATGTGGAATCGTTTCACAACTCACGCCGCCTGGAACACCTCAGCGTAACAGTGTGTCCGAACGTCGTGATCGCACTCTATTGGATATGGTGCGGTCTATGATGTCTCTTACCGATTTACCGCTATCATTTTGGGGATACGCTCTAGAGACAGCTACATTCACTTTAAATAGGGCACCGTCTAAATCCGTTAAGACGACACCGTATGAATTATGGTTTGGAAAGAAACCTAAGCTGTCTTTTCTAAAAGTTTGGTGATGCGATGCTTATGTCAAGAAACTACAACCTGAAAAGCTCGAACCCAAGTCGGAAAAATGCGTCTTCATAGGATACCCTAAGGAAACCATTGGGTATACCTTCTACTTAAGATCTGAGGGCAAGACCTTTGTTGCCAAGAACGGATCCTTTCTGGAAAAAGAGTTTCTCTCGAAAGAAGTAAGTGGGAGGAAAGTAGAACTCGATGAAGTACTACCTCTTGAACTGGAAAGTAGTGCAGCTAAGGAAAATGTTCCTGTGGTGCCTACACCAACTGGAGAGGAAATTAATGACTATGATCAAGGTACTTCGGATCAAGTTGCTACTGAACCTCGTAGGTCCACAAGGACACGTTCCACACCAGAGTGGTATGGCAACCCTGTCCTGGAAATCATGTTGTTAGACAACGGTCAACCTTCGAACTATGAAGAAGCGATGGCGGGCCCAGATTCCAACAAATGGCTTGAAGCCATGCAATCCGAGATAGAATCCATGTATGAAAACAAAGTATGGACTTTGACAGACTTGCCCGATGATCAGCGAGCGATAGAAAACAAATGGATCTTTAAGAAGAAGACGGACGCGGATGGTAATATTACCATCTATAAAACTTGACTTGTCACTAAGGGTTATGGACAAGTTCAAAGGGTTGACTACGATGAGACATTCTCTCCCGTAGCGAAGCTGAAGTCCGTCCGAATCATGTTAGCAATTGCCGCATACTATGATTGTGAGATATGGCAGATGGACGTCAAAACGGCATTCCTTAACGGGCATCTTAAGGAAGAACTGTATATGATGCAGCCGGAGGGTCTTGTCGATCCTAAGAATGCTAACAAAGTATGCAAGCTCCAGCGATCCATTTATGGGCTGGTGCAAGCATCTCGGAGTTGGAACATTCGCTTTGATGAGATGATCAAAGCGTTTGGGTTTATGCAGACTTATGGAGAAGCCTGCGTTTACAAGAAAGTGAGTGGGAGCTCTGTAGCATTTCTCATATTATATGTAGATGACATACTTTTGATGGGAAATGATATAGAACTTTTGGACAGCATTAAGGCCTACTTGAATAAGTGTTTTTCAATGAAGGACCTTAGAGAAGCTGCTTACATATTAGGCATCAAGATCTATAGGGATAGATCGAGACGCCTCATAGGTCTTTCACAAAGCACATACCTTGATAAGATTTTGAAGAAGTTCAAAATGGATCAGTCCAAGAAAGGGTTCTTGCCTGTATTGCAAGGTGTGAGATTGAGCTCAGCTCAATGCCCGACCACGGCAAAAGATAAAGAAGAGATGAGTGTCATCCCCTATGCTTCAGCCATAGGATCTATTATGTATGCCATGCTGTGTACCAGACCTGATGTAAACCTTGCCGTAAGTTTGGTAGGAAGATACCAAAGTAATCCCGGCAAGGAACACCGGACAGCGGTCAAGAATATCCTGAAGTACCTGAAAAGGACAAAGGACATGTTTCTCGTTTATGGAGGTGACGAAGAGCTCGCCGTAAAGGGTTACGTCGACGCTAGCTTCGACACAGATCTGGATGACTCTAAGTCACAAACCGGATACGTGTATATGTTGAATGGTGGAGCAGTAAGTTGGTGTAGCTGCAAGCAGAGCATCGTGGCGGGATCTACATGTGAAGCGGAGTACATGGCAGCCTCGGAGGCAGCACATGAAGCAATTTGGGTGAAGGAGTTCATCACCGACCTAGGAGTCATACCCGATGCGTCGGGGCCGATCAAACTCTTCTGTGACAACACTGGAGCTATTGCCCTTGCCAAGGAGCCCAGGTTTCACAAGAAGACTAGGCACATCAAGCGTCGCTTCAACTCCATCCGTGAAAATGTTCAAGATGGAGACATAGATATTTGCAAAGTACATACGGATCTGAATGTCGCAGATCCGTTGACTAAACCTCTCTCGCGAGCAAAACATGATCAACACCAGAACTCTATGGGTGTTCGATTCATCACAATGTAACTAGATTATTGACTCTAGTGCAAGTGGGAGACTGTTGGAAATATGCCCTAGAGGCAATAATAAAAGGATTATTATTATATTGCCATGTTCATGATAATTGTCTTTTATTCATGCTATAATTGTATTATCCGAAAATTGTAATACACGTGTGAATACTTAGACCAAATACGTCCCTAGTAAGCCTCTAGTTGATTAGCTCGTTGGTCAACAGATAGTCATGGTTTCCTGACTATGGACATTAGATGTCATTGACAACGGGATCACATCATTAGGAGAATGATGTGATGGACAAGACCCAATCCTAAGCATAGCACAAGATCGTGTAGTTCGTTTTGCTAGAGCTTTTCCAATGTCAAGTATCTCTTCCTTAGACCATGAGATCGTGTAACTCCCGGATACCGTAGGAGTACTTTGGGTGTACCAAACGTCACAACGTAACTGGGTGACTATAAAGGTGCACTACAGGTATCTCCGAAAGTGTCTGTTGGGTTGACACGGATCGAGACTGGGATTTGTCACTCCGTATGACGGAGAGGTATCTCTGGGCCCACTCGGTAATGCATCATCATAATGAGCTCAAAGTGACCAAGTGTTTGGTCATGGGATCATGCATTACGGTACGAGTAAAGTGATTTGCCGATAACGAGACTGAACGAGGTATTGGGATACCGACGATCGAGTCTCAGGCATGTAACGTACCGATTGACAAAGGGAATTGTATACGGGGTTGATTGAATTCTCGACATCGTGGTTCATCCGATGAGATCATCAAGGAGCATGTGGGAGCCAACATGGGTATCCAGATCCCGCTGTTGGTTATTGACCGGAGAGCCATCTCGGTCATGTCTGCATGTCTCCCGAACCCATAGGGTCTACACACTTAAGGTTCGGTGATGCTAGGGTTATTAGGAAGACTTGTATGTGATTACCGAATGTTGTTCGGAGTCCCGGATGTCACAAGGAGTTCCGGAATGGTCCGGAGGTGAAGATTTATATATGGGAAGTTGTCATACGGACACCGGAAAGTTTCAGGGGCATATCGATATTGTACCGGGGCCACCGGAGGGGTTCCGGGGGTCCACCGGGAGGGGCCACCCCTCTCGGAGGGCCTCATGGGCTGCAAGGGGCAGGGAACCAGCCCCTGGAGGGCTGGGCGCACCCCCCCTTGGGCCCATGCGCCTAGGGTTGGGGGGGGAACCCTAGTGGGGGCGCCCCCCTTGCTTGGGGGCAAGCCCCCCTCCCTGGCCGCCGCCCCCCCTCTAGATCTCATCTAGAGGGGGCCGGCCCCCTTCCCCCTTCCCCTATAAATAGAGGGGCGAGGGGAGGGCTGAACACCTGATCCAAGGCGCAACCCCTCCCCTCCCCAACACCTCTCCTCCTCCGTTGAGTGCTTGGCGAAGCCCTGTCGGAGTACTGCCTCTCCACCATCGTCACGTCGTCGTGCTGCTGCTGGAGCCTTCTTCCTCAACCTCTCCTTCCCCCTTGCTGGATCAAGAAGGAGGAGACGTCATCCGCTCCATACGTGTGTTGAACGCGGAGGTGCTGTCCGTTCAGCACTTGGTCATCGGTGATTTGGATCACGGCGAGTACGACTCCATCATCCCCGTTCCCTTGAACGCTTCCGCACGCGATCTACAAGTGGTATATAGATGCAATCTCTCTCCCATGACTCGTTGCTTAGATGAACTCATAGATGGATCTTGGTGAAACCGTAGGAAAATTTTAATTTTCTGCAACGTTCCCCAACACCCACATGGTGTAGTAGTAGACCCCAAAGACAAACCCCGTCAGCCTGCCTGCCACCACCACGTTCTTCGTCTTGGGCGCCAGGCTGCCGAACCCTGCCATCGACGACGACAATGACTAGGTTGCTGCTGCAGGACAAAAATGTGGAAAATGTTACATGTAGTTACCAATCCAAGGTGCGAAGTGTGAAAGATGGTCCTCTGGCAACTCGAGAGACAACGCAGGGCACAAATGTGAAATTATGTTAAATTTTGAGGACCATGTTTATCTTGGTACTCATACTAAAATGGTCGTATGCATCCTTAGTTGGTGCAGAGGCCGGGAAGTGAATATCTCCCCATTTTTTATGGCCACGGCGCTCTATCTCTTCCATAGTAGAGACGGTCAGGATGGGCGACAGGGGGGCGACAGGGTGGGCGACAGGGTGGGCGACGCGGGGCGCCGTCCGGGGATCGCCGGCCTTTGATCCCGGGGACGGTGGCTCATCCGAGGGTTGGCGGCCGGTTTTGGGCGCTAGCCAGTGACGAGGAGGACGAGGTGGACGGAGACGGCGATGATCCGGCGGCTTCTCCGCCAACACCGACTCCCTCCGATCTGTTTTGTGAATTTTTTCATTCGGGCTATGATGAGGATGAGGTTGCCTCTACGGTGGACAGGGTTTTGCCGGTTGACGATCCGGCGAGGGTTGGGCTACACGCGGGCGAGAGGAAGGAGATGGTGCGTCGCGTCATGCATCGAAGAACGTCGGCGACGGCGGTCAGGCCATGGAAGGGCCTGCTTCCGAAGGTTAGTCTTCCTAACCTTACCCTCTTCGATTTGATTCCGCCTGATTCTTGGACTAAGGTTCAGAGGAAGAAGAAAGTAGCCCATTCCCGGTATGTTGGTGAGTCCCGGCGGCCGGCGGCGGCCGGGGCGCCGTTGCCGGTGGGGCGGCCGATCGGGATCTCCGTGATGCGGGAGAGGCGTTTGAACGCTCTCCTGGGCCGCGGGATCGGTGTGCCTGGGGGTGGGCCAGCTCTGAGTGAGCCGGACCCGACCGAGTCTGGGCCGGTTGTAACTGGGTATGAGGCCCAGTACAATTTGGCTACGTCTGGTTCGACGTTGACTACACCCCCATGCACGTTCGACGCCCTTTCTGTGGATTCCCGATCGATAGTTTCTAGGGTTCGTCGTGCTGTCGGCCGATCGACTTTCTTCGACCGCGGCGCGGGGCGTGCTCGGCGCGTACCACCTCTGCGCGGCATGGCCGGTCGAGGCTTGCCCCCTGCCAAGTCTACCGCTCCGGCCGGTGCGGGCCATGGTGGGAAGGCGCCGCCAGCTGGTGGTGGCCGCGGCGGAGACGTGCTGCCTCAGGGAGCGGGGCGAGGCGATGCTGGGTTGCCGCTCGTAGCCGGGCGAGGTGGCGCTGCCCCAGTCCCGGTTTCTAGGTCCGACCGGGCGATGCAAGAGGCCGGCGGCCCTAGGCCACCACCGGCTGGTGGGGCGCTCGGGTCCGGCGTGGCTGGCCGCGCGCCGCCTGCGGTCGCTAGGCCTCCGACGCCGGCTGTGGGACGGGTGGCCTCAGGCCACCGGGGACGACTTCTGTGGCCGTCGCAGGTCGCGGTACCCCGGCTCCGAGGCCGCCTTCTCCGGCCTCAGGTGGCCAGCTCAGACCGGTGGTGGTGCAAACCGGGGCTAGACCACTGCATTTTGTGGCACGGCAGACGCAGAACTCGACGGCGCCGGTGTTGAAGCAGGCACAGTTGCCGCAAGCCTCGACTAGGGGGAGTGACTCATCAGTGCCTCATGGTCAGTGGGGTGACGATGGGATTAATGCATATGGTGATGGGCAGCATCGGGGATCCTCATCCACAGGTGGTGGCCGGGGGTATGCCTGGCAGAGCGATGGCTCGACCGAGAGACCTTTTTTGGGGCCAACGGGTGGTTTCGTCGAAGGGGCGTCTGGACCGGCTAATCGCAACTGCGGCGGTTTCCGTGGTAATCGTGGTGGCCGTGGTGGCCGAGGTGGCCGAGGGGGCCGCCACCGTCCAAGGCAACATCATGTTGTCGTTGATGAGACGGTGGTTGGCGGAGCTACTGAGGAGACTGGGCTGTCTTGCCAGGCTATGGAGGTGGTGATGACACTGGCGGATGTGGTCGTTCCTGGTAATGCTGAGGTCGAGTCTATGTCGGTGGAGGCTTCTGACAGGACGGAGCTGGACAGGGCGGCAAAGTTTGCGTGCAAGAAGGAAAGAATGCTATGTTACCGTTGTGGTGATAAGGGCCATTTTATTGCTGAGTGTGTGGATGTTTTATGTGATACTTGTGGTAAGCCAGCCCATGAGTCAGGGTCTTGTCCACTTTTGCGAGAGCAGACACCGAGTCTTATGATGTACGGAGTGTTCTGTTCTGAGCTCACGTTTTTTGAGTCGCCGACTGAGAGGGAGGTTCCTCATGAGGTGCACAGTATGACAACTGGGGTGGTTAAAGTGACTAAAGGTCAAGTTTCTGAGACCCAGATTATTCAGCGGCTCCGGGAGCTGGCTCCAGGAGACTTCCAGTGGGAGCTTGTCAGTCTAGAGGCCAACTTGTTCAGGGTCCAGTTCCCCACTGTGGAGGATTTACAGAGGCTGTTGAGCTTTGGGATGTGTAAGGTCCCAGGTACGGAGGGCATTCTTGAGTTCCAGGAGTGGAAGTTGATTGAGCCTCAAGGTAAACCTCTCACCCAGGCCTGGTTGCGCTTTTCGGGCGCTCCTTTCGCGCTCCTATAGGATGCCAGGGTCGTTGCTAGTCTGGGTATCATGGTGGGAAAGACCGAGCGGGTGGATATGGCCTTTACTAGAGCTCATGGGGTTGCTCGCTTGTTGGTCAGTATTTCGGACATTGAGTTTGTGCCGGACGTGGTTAAGTGGGCTTATCGAGGTCAGGTGTACAACCTTGAGATTGAGTTTGAGGATGACAGCCTCTTTTCTGAGGCACCTGCTGCCACTGGTGATGATATGAACGAGGGTGATGATGGTACGGCAGGTAAGGAGACTCCGACCGCTGATCCTGGGCGTGAGATGGCTGAGGGACCGGGGTCGACTGCTCAGGCGACCGGAGGAGGGACGGCGCCTACTGCTTCTGTGCCGTCGACCACTTTGAGATTTGGTTCCATTGAGCCCACTACTGCACCTCCGAGACTTTGGAGCGAGCGGGTGGAGTCTCTTGAGGTGTTTGAGCACTCTTTGCCTACGTTGGACTTTGAGGGGCCGGGAGTGGAGGGTTCTGGTGTAGATGGGAGGCTGGAGATCGTGTTCTCGCCTCCCTCGGATTGTGTTGTGGAGGCTGAGCTACAGGAGGTCGTTCCAATATTGTTTGGGGGTTCGGGGCAGGTGGCCTCGGCGTCCCCTTCTCCTCCTGTTCCGGTCGGGGATACCGGGAGAGAGGAGAGACCTTCGGAAGGGGGGCCGGGGTAGGTGGCCTCGGCATCCTCTTCGCCTTGCGCTGGGATGGCACTGCAGGCGGCAGGACCGGTGTCTGGAGAGGGCTTGGGGCAGGCGGCCTCGAGGCCTTCTTCACCTTCGGCGCCGAGGGGGATCGCCCCGCTCGTGCCACCGATGAGCACTCCTGGCATGCGGTCTGGGGTGGATGGGGGGCGGAGGCAGGTGGCCCTTGCTTCCCCATCAGCTGACTCGGCGCCCTCTTCCGGTCGTGGGGACCGGGTGAGTGTTCGGGGAGTGACAGGCGGTCGCTCCCCGGATAAGTTCTTGCGGGAGGAGGTTATTCAGTTCGGTGGTATTCCGGACCAGGCGACTGAGGGCCGACGGCTGAGTTGTCGGCTTCAGGGTCGTCCGGAGGTGGACGACATGCAGCAGCGCTGTGCCGTGAGGGCGGCAAAGCTTCGTGACGTTCAGGTCACTACTGGTATGTCCGTGAATACTTCCAATACTATCTTGCATTTTTCGAATGATGAGATTGTTGATAAGGCAAACCAATTAGGAATTTCACTTGGTAGTAATGAGGGTGAAGTTTCCAACTCCGTAAATGATTTGCTTGATCTAGAAGCCGAGAGGGCTTTAGAATTGATTCGTAACTTAGCCGCTGTCAAACCCATGAACAATTCAGAGATTGATGCTTTGGGAGTCCGGGTGCTCGATAAATTTTGTGATGATCTCGCACCGCCCCTCCAGGAGCCGGAGGAGGAGGACGAGAATGTCGGCATGGAGGTTGTTAGACCCCCAGGAACGGGGAGTGAGGACCGGGTGGCCACGACAACCAGCCCTAAGCGCAAGTGGAAGCGCAAGATATACCCGATGTCCGCGGTTCGTAGGAGTGCTAGGATCCGCATGGCCAAAAAAATCCATGATGAGATATGAGAGGAATCTTTTGGAATAGCAGAGGTCTTAAGGACTTGGCTAAAAGGAGGTTCCTTGCAGAAGCGTCCATCGAGCATAGATTGGATTTTATTGCATTGTCGGAAACTGGCAGAGCAAATTTTTCACCACAATTTCTCAGTACTTTATCGGGGGGTATTGAGTTTGACTGGCATTGTCTTCCACCGAGAGGAAGGTCGGGCGGGATCTTACTTGGTGTTAGATGTGACTCTCTCGAAGTTCGAAGTGTGATCATGGGAGATTTTGCTGTTAAGTTCAGGGTGCGGTCCAAAGCTGATGGTTTTGACTGGGCTCTGGTGGCGGTGTATGGTGCCGCGCAGGCAAAATTCAAACCGGATTTTTTGGCCGATCTTGTTAGAGTCTGCGGGTCTGAGCAACTTCCCATTCTGGTTGGGGGAGACTTTAACATTATTAGGAGATGTGGTGAAAAGAATAATGACAATTTCGACGGGAGATGGTCATTCATGTTTAACACTATTATTGAAAGCTTAGATTTGAGAGAGATTGAGCTTTCAGGTAGGAAGTTCACATGGGCTAACGCGTTGCCAAATCCAACATTCGAGAAGTTGGATCGGGTACTAGCTAGTGTTGAATGGGAACAGAAGTTTCCCTTTGTAACAGTTCAGGCTCTCTCTCGCGGGATTTCTGATCACACGCCTCTGTTGCTTGACTCTGGTGGGGCTACCTACTCGGGCAACAAGAATTTGTTCTCTTTTGAGCTTGCGTGGTTTGAAAGAGAAGGCTTCCTGGATCTCGTAGCCAGAGAATGGGCTAAGGATGCAGGCGGTAGGAATGCGCTTGAGCGCTCGCAGAATAAGATTAGGCATCTGAGAAGTTTCCTACGTGGGTGGGCTAAACATCTAAGTGGAGTTTATAAGGTGGAGAAGGAACGGCTCCTTACCCTTATTCAGACCTTAGATGTAAAAGATGAAACTACGATGTTGTTAGCCACCGAGCTTCATACCAAGCATGATGCTGAGATGAGGTTGAAAGAGTTACTTCATGAAGAAGAATTAAAGTGGGCACTGCGTGCCAAGGTGCGAAAAGTGGTCCAGGGGGACGCGAACACACGATTCTTCCACATGATAGCCAATGGCAAACATCGGAAGAAGAGAATCTTCCAGCTAGAACAAGATGAGGGTACAATTATCGGTCAGGATAACCTGAAGCTTTATATTTTTGAGTACTACAAACGTTTGATTGGACCACCAGAGGAGAACTGTGTGTCGCTTGATGAGTCTAGGGTACAAGATGTACCTCAACTTACTGCTGTGGAGAATGATATCTTAACTGCCCCTTTCTCGAAAAAGGAGGTTTTCGAGGCCATTTCCAAGATGAAATGTAACAAGGCACCGGAGCCGGATGGTTTCCCGGCTGAGTTTTATAAGAAGTGCTGGAATATTATTAAAGGGGACCTGATGCCGATGTTCCATGATTTGTTCTCGGGACATTTGCAGCTTTTCCAACTTAATTTTGGAACAATAACCCTGCTACCTAAGAAAACAGAGGCCATGAGAATCGAGCAATTTCGGCCTATCTGTCTTCTGAATGTCAGTTTCAAAATTTTTACCAAGGTTGGGACGATCAGGCTCACACAGATTGTGCACGCCGTGGTGCAGCCTTCTCAAACGGCTTTCATGCCGGACAGGAACATCCTGGAAGGGGTTGTGGTCCTTCATGAAACGCTACATGAAATTCATACGAAAAAACTTGATGGTGTTATTTTCAAAGTGGATTTCGAGAAGGCTTATGATAAAGTCAAATGGCCGTTCCTTCAACAGGCTTTACGAATGAATGGCTTCGATGAAAGTTGGCGACGCCAGGTGGAAGCTTTCACGCAAAAAGGGAGTGTTGGAATTAAAGTAAATGACGACATAGGTCATTACTTCCAAACTCACAAGGGCCTGAGACAGGGCGATCCTATGTCACCTATTTTGTTCCATATTGTGGTTGATATGTTGGCGATCCTGATTGGGAGGGCAAAGGAGGCCGGTCAGGTGGAGGGCTTGGTGCCTCATCTAGTTGATGGTGGTTTGTCCATCCTGCAATACACTGATGATACAATCATTTTCATGGAACACGATTTGGCAAAAGCGAGGAACATGAAGTTAGTGTTATGCTTATTTGAACAATTGTCGGGGTTGAAGATTAATTTCCATAAAAGCGAGTTGTTCTGCTTTGGTAGAGCCAAAGACGAACAAGAGGCTTATACACAATTGTTTGGTTGTGAAGTTGGGGCTTTACCTTTTACGTATCTTGGTATTCCCATTCACCATCGTAAGCTAACAAATGGTGAGTGGAAGTGCATCGAGGATCGGTTTGAGAAGAAACTGAGTTGCTGGAAAGGAAAACTCATGTCTTATGGAGGCCGGTTGATTCTTATCAACTCGGTGCTCACGAGTTTACCTATGTTCCTCTTATCCTTCTTTGAGGTCCCAGTTGGGGTTAGGAAAAGGCTGGACTTCTATCGATCTCGATTCTTTTGGCAGAGTGATGAGCTTAAGAGGAAGTACAGACTAGTCAAATGGGATATTATTTGTCGACCAAAGGACCAGGGGGCCTTGGTATTGAAAATCTTCAAGTCAAGAACAGATGCCTTCCCAGTAAGTGGTTGTTTAAGTTGGCTTCTGAGACAGAGGCAACGTGGGCGCGGATTTTACGTAGTAAATATTTGCAGTCAAAGACCCTATCCCAGGTTACTCTGAGACCTACGGATTCGCCGTTCTGGAAAGGGCTTATGAGGATCAAAGCTGCTTTCTTTAACAGAACGAGGTGTATTGTCGGTAATGGTACTAATACGCGATTCTGGGAGGATACGTGGCTTGGTGACGCGCCGTTGGCGACCCAGTATCCGTCCCTATATTGTATTGTTCAGCGTCGTGAGGCTCTTGTTGCCATGGTTATGCAATCTATTCCTCTCAACATTCAGTTCAGGAGGGTGCTTGTGGGTGATCGATGGGAAGCATGGCTTCACTTGGTCCGTAGACTGATGGAGGTTCAGTTAACTCCTCAGCCCGATCAGTTATGTTGGAAGCTTACTAGATCTGGAGAGTTCACAGTTAAATCGATGTATATAGATATCATTAACTCTACTGTGATTCCTAGTTCCAAAGAGGTTTGGAAAGTTAAGGTGCCTTTGAAGATTAAAGTGTTTATGTGGTTTGTGCATAAACAAGTAATTTTAACAAAGGACAATCTAGTTAAGCGTAACTGGACAGGTTCTACTAGGTGTAGTTTCTGTGATCGGGATGAGACTATCAAGCATCTATTTTTTGAGTGTCCGTTGGCACGAGGGTTGTGGCGCTCCGTGCAAATTGCTTTTAACATTACTCCTCCGACTTCGGTCAACACGTTATTTGGGGCGTGGCTTGTTGGGATAGAGTCCGAAACAGCTAGACACATTCGTGTAGGAGTATGCGCGTTGTTATGGGCAATTTGGAATTGCAGAAATGATTTGGCTTTTAATAGAACAACAACTATTCATTTTTTGCAGGTTTTATTCCGGGCTACTGCACTGATCCGTATGTGGTCCTTACTCACTCCGACGGAGGCCAGGGAGCGTTTGGTTACTAGATCTGTCCGGTGGGAGATGGTAGCGCGAGATATCTTCAACCGGTTTGGATGACGGTCATGTAATAGGATAGACATTTAGTTTACCTATCTGTTATTGTGCCAGCGGTTGTGGCTTTTGGGCTTTTTGTTTTGCAGTTGACGCTCTGAGTGAGCTCGCTGTTGCTTATGTTTGCAGACGTTAAGACCTTGTTCAGACCTATTTACTATTTAATAAATGTGGCCGTATGCATCGATCTGATGCAGAGGCCGGGGAGTCCCCCTTTTTGAAAAAAAAAACCTTGAAAATACAGTCTGTACACTTGCAAACTGGGCATTACGGGGACAGTTTGAAGATATGGAAATTTGCGTTCATACAATCTGACTCCCCTCTGGTGCTTGTATAATTCAGCATTCAGCAGCTTTGCGACGACTGACAATTTCTGCCACACGAACAAGAAAAATAGGGGTTAATGGCGAGTAGCCTCCCCATCTGAACCAAATATTGTCTGCACATCACAGCACGACCTACTGAGGCGTCCTTCGGCCATACAAAGCACTCTAGTAAGCACTAGAAATCGGACCTGAACAATCATCTCTGCCTCACAAGGCCTGTCTACCAGGTGCTGGGACTTGTCGGAGACAATGATGCACTGATCCCAGAAACAGAGACAGAGGCAGATCCATTCAAGCCAAAACCGTTGGAAACAAGAAGACACTGTTGCACATAACTATTCTTTACAGACAGTGGCGGAGCTAGCAGCAGGTTAAGCCTGGGACTACACTATGTTGACTGATAAATTTCTGTGATTTTCTATACTTTGTATGAAGGAATTATAAGGGAAGTTGTTGATAGGCCTGGGGCTATAGCCATAGTTGCCCCAGGCCTGTCTCCGCCACTGTTTACAGATATGTGAGATATCCTGGGTAATCTGCAGATATGTGTGAGATATCCTGGATTCCTGGGTAATCATTTTAGGAAACAAACGTAACGGTGTAGACCCTGCTTGACTCCATTGTTTTATTTTTTTATTTTTTTGCCTGAGCTGCATGCAGAAAGTCCTATGTACACACAATGCAATTTATGGTGGCGGTGCTTACTCGAAGTTCGATACAGCGGACGGACGTACTGAAATTAAGTGCACCTATCCAGAGGGTTAGGCTGGTCACAATGGGCAAGAACATAAACTAGTAACTTCATACTTCCCTAGACTATGTTACTACCTTCATAGTGGGTAGGAACATCCATGTAGTGTCATGCAACGATGTATTTATTAGGTTATAGACTCATTGTTTCTTGGAGTGTGTGATGTTCCGGTAACTTAGCTAGTTACCACAAGCACCTCTCTCTTCATTAAATACGTGCCACATAAGCAAAGTTGTATTGGAGTGTGTGATGTTACTCCTAAGTTCCTCCTCACTGTGACCAGCCTTAGAAGATTTGGTGTGTATGTGGTGATAGTAGTACTACATGGAGTTCTTCCATGGCTGCTTAGCGTCTGTACTCTGTGCAGAACAGGAGCAGATCCTTGGGGTGAAATCCCATGGATATATTGTTCACGGCAGCCCAGCATTGGCCTTGCACAGTAACACACGCACACACCCCACCCTGCGAAATCTACTGCACTGCACTGGTTGCCTTGGTGGAGCTCGGCTACGGCAGACGGGCAGAGGGATTTCTACGGTTGACCGAAATCCTGGCGTCCGGAGGGCCTTGACCGATTTCTGCGGTGCGGAAGAATCCTCTCCACGGGCAAGGGCGGCCCCTGGTTCTGCCTTGAGCTCCCTTGCTCCCGTCGTACTGATGGAAGAAGGGGTGAATCGGGGCGGACCGGAGAGGACGTACCTGACCGTCGGACGGACGAATCGGAGTAGGAAGGCGGTAGAGACGGCTGACGGCGACGGCGACGGCGGCAGGAGGAGAAGGAGAGGAATGGAGGACTGAGCAGGGGAAGGGAAAACCGGGAGCTCCTATCGGACGCATTCTGCGTCAGTTGGGAAAAAGTAGAAGAATGGTGAAATTTTCCTTGTATTCATGAAAAACTAGAAGAGGGCAATTATCTGTTGTTTCTCGCTGTTTCTACTAGTCGTGGAACAGCTTCCTTTACAAACTTATTCTGCAGATTTAAACCTTCTTTACAAGTGAAAGTAATACAAGAAAGTATCACTGGGGAACCATGATAAAGAAACAGTAGAACAGTTTCGTCATGCTACTCTTCCTTTGAGTTGGGAAAAATTCTTGCATTGCGGCCGCTGAGAATAAAAGGGACATATGTTAGTTGGAAGAATGAAAAAAAATGTACCAACGATGTGTGTATGAAGTTATCTAAAACCGTGCTAAAAAATGATCGCCTTGAAATCTTTATTTCAACATGCGGAAACCCTAATAAGTGTTCCATGAGTAATGTTCCATCATAAATGTGCTTTGCATAATGCTCCCTACAAAAAGTTCATTGAATAATGTTCCCTGATATGTTCCTTGAATAATGAAAAATAATGTTCCCTGAATAATGTTCTGTTCATGGGAAAATGTTCCCTAAAATACTGTTTGTTGACAATATATTCCTTGAATAATCTCTAAATAATGTTCCCTACGTAGGAAAAAAGTATAAAAAAACCCCCGCCAATAATGACCTTTGGAAAATGTTCCTCGAATAATGTCCGCAAAATAATGTTCCTTGAATAATGTTCCCTAAATAATGTTCTTGGAATGCATTGTTAAAAAAAAATTGAATGTTATAACATAAATTCTTGCATCATAGTTTGGCCCATAGAAAATGGTCCCTAAGCAATGTTACCTATAAAAATGTTACCTGAAAAATGTTCTCTAAATAATGTTCATGTCAAAAATTCTCTAAATAATGTTCCCTGACAAAATGTTTCGTAAGCAATGTTACATAAAAAATGTTGCCTAAAATAACGTTCATTGGAAAATGTTCCCTAAATAACGTTTGTTGGAAAATGTTAGCTGGAAATGTTCCCTGGAAAATCTTCCCGTTAAAAGGTTAATGTTCTCTGCATAATGTTCACGCGAAAATGTTCCCTAAATGATTTTCCTTGACGAAATGTTCCTTGAATAATGCTCCGTAAATAATATCCCGTTTATAATGTTCCATCAATAATGTTACGTGAATAACTTTCCCAAATAATGTTCCCTAAACAAGCTACAAGTTGCAACAGAAAGATCTATAATCAATAATGTAGCTTGATTTCCAAATTGTTTAGTACGAACAAATAAACAAAAATGTTCTTCTTTTATGATGTAAAGATTTAATAATTTTTGTACATATATTTTCAAAAACATTATCAGAAAAGCATTAATAATGTCTCTTGGAGACAAGAAATTTGGTTGGAAGAATGTTCCATTAAATAATGTTCCCTACATAATATTACATAAATTATTATTGTTATCAAAATAGTTTCATAGAAAAGTTCATGTTCAGTAAATAATGGTCTCCGGAAAATGTTCCTTGAATAATCTTCTGCTAAATAATGTTCCCTCAATAATGTTCAAAATGTCCATTCAAAGGAAACAGTTCAAGTGTTGAACCAAATATCACTCCATAAATGAACTTAAGTTGTGGTTAAGCATTCTTAAAAATGTTTCACAAAAAATTTCTTATAAAAATTTGCACATTTAAGAAACACGTACACACATTTGAAAAAGATGTTCTAAAAAAGGTTAAAAAAATATAATAAAATAGTGTTCCTTGATGGTAAAAACTTGTTATGTGGAAAATGTTTTCCTTAAGAATATTTTCTTGAATAATGTTCCCTACAAACCGGGTCCTAGATAACATGATTGACAACAAAGACCTACTTTTCTTCTTTACACTGACAATGTTGCCTTGCCTTTTTCTGGTCTAGCCGGCTGCATGATTAACAATTTCGTTGGTACAGACAATGTCGCCCAAAAAAACAAACGCGGGATGGAGGAGAAAAAAATGTTATAGTGAATACTTTAATAATCCATACATTCTAGGTGCACTTTTATGGGAAGAATATGAAAACAAAATGTGTCCATGCATGGCTACCTAGTTGTGGGCATGAAAAACAATCACGCACATGCTTCATTAAAAATTATTTGGAAAAAATAAATAATCCCTAGACAACTTCTAACAATAAAAGGTTGTATTTCCTAAGGAAATGCATCAGCATTGTGTTTTGTCATGTAAGCCAGTGCATTTATCCACAAAAAGTGTGATTATGCTACTTCCTACAAAGTTCTTTAATCCCGTTTGCAAAAAAACACTTAGTACAAACCCAGGGGAAAATGAAACAGTTTGCACAAAACATGCCCCTCACAATCACCTAGTTTAGCTACAGCCCGGGGAAAAAGTGTTTTCCACACACCATGACACTTAAAAGTTTTTCAAACTTAAGACAGTAGAATTAAAAGTACTTCTAACAA
Source organism: Triticum aestivum (assembly GCF_018294505.1). Taxonomy (NCBI): domain Eukaryota; kingdom Viridiplantae; phylum Streptophyta; class Magnoliopsida; order Poales; family Poaceae; genus Triticum; species Triticum aestivum. The sequence continues at coordinate 18,690,809 of NC_057795.1, forward strand.
TAATCCCTGGACACCTTCTAACACTTAAAAGAGATGGTTTTCAGAAAACATATGGTAAAACACATAGTACTGGTGGTAAAATTGCCTGGAATGTCTTATAAATGTAAAAATCATTTAGTACAAACCCAACAGAAAATGAAATAGTTTGCACAAAATGCCCCTCACAATCACCTAGTTTAGATAGAGGCTAGGGGAAAGAAGTGTTTTCCACACAGGAGAAAGAGACTTAAAAGTACTTCTGGTGCACATTCATGGCACGGAAAATGATGCATTCTAGTTGCTTGAAGATTTGTACAGATACCTAACGACGCTTCTTCCTCTTCTTGGTTGAAACATCTTCAAGTCCCTCGAAATTTTCTTCACCGATGTCAGACTTTGTCAGTTTGTAAGCAACAACCTGCCAGAATTGAGGAATAATTTCCTGATACAAATGAAAAATGTGAACAAAAGATTAAGCATACTAAAGTGATGAAAAAGAATTTTCCATTTTCCAATTTGAAAAATGTGAACAAAAGATTAAGCATACTAAAGTGATGAAAAAGATTTTAAAAAACATAGAACAAGAAAAAAAAACATACATCGTCAAAGTCCTTCATGTTCTTCCCATCCCAGATATCCATGTACATAATAGCATACAGAGCACAATTGTTGCTGTACAAGTTTACATGAAAAATCAGTAAAAAGAATTGCTTGTTTGAAAATGAGTTATAAATAAAATGCACTCATTGGGATGAAGTATAATAATGCTTGTTTAACTCACAGGTTGTTTTGCTGGGGGTAGTTCTCAGGTGAAATGCACTCAAAAGTCTCAACATTCTTGGACGTGGAACCAAAACACTTGAAAAGGATGCTCATGTTGAGGATCTATTTTAAAGGAAGTTGGATTGTTCAACAAGTGCAATACTTACATAAAAATGAAGAAAAACTAAATTATCTGGAAACTATAATTATATGGAGTTAGAAGGTAATAATGTGACAGGACAAGTATCACAAAACTGTTTGTGCATCCACTTGATTGGTTATTCCTCAAACCTTAAACTTAGAGAAGAAAATCATGTGAACTTCCCAGGACATCTCCACAAGTGGATGCCGATTTGCTATCTTCTGTTCCCTAAATTCTGGTCCGGCAAACCACTTTATTTTTCTTAATTACTAGCAAATCAGAAGAAGCTACACTGACGACACCAAAGCAGACCAATACTACTTGTGGAGCAGAGCAATACATCCTAACAAGTCAAACCAATTACTACATGATGCTCCTACACCTTACAGAAACTAAGAGAACATATAAAACAAAGTAGAGAAGAACTTCTCCAACATGCTACACAAACGCCATATCAACAACAAAAAGCCCCGGGCAAAGCACTACCACCTATCATCATCATGCTGCATCAAGCCCGAAAATCTAATCTCTTAAACAATCCCCCTAGTCCACACTCAGATTCACCAAATCAAAACTGCCCCTGTACAACACCGCGTTCGTCAAACCCTAGAATCACTGGAGAAGGCACTAACATAACTAAATACACCCGATCTCGCGGTACCAATCGAAGAGAAGGAACACATTGCGGGGAATTGGGGCCGTTACCTTTCAAGATGACGAACTTGACGAAGTCCAATTCGACGTCGAGCTTGACGAAGCCCTAGAAGACGCAGACCTTCACGGGACCGTACACGCCGCAGACCTTCAAGGAACCCTAGAAGCCGACGAATACATTGGCCACCTGCAAAAAAAACATCCATCCAGACGACGTCAGCCAGATCCGATCGGCGATGCCGCAGACGAATTGGGGGCGGGCAGAGTGGGGAAGAGGGTCGTCGATTGCTCAGGAGGGGCGCGGTGTTTTCCCGGAGGAAGAAGCAGATGAAGAACGAGGAAGGGGGATCCGGCAGGAGAAGCAGAAGAAAAGGAATGACCGTCTGAAGGTAGGAAGCAAGGAAGACAGCGAACATCTAATAAAGCAGGCCGGCCCAAATGAAGTCGGGGGGTGTGCGGCACCTCGACTCTGACGCAGAATGCGTCAAATAGGATTTTCCGGGGAAACCGGTTGGTCTTGTTGGTGCGCTGGGCTGGGCTGGGCCTCGACGGCACCCCGCCGACTTCTTCCTCTTCTTTGGCCCACTGCTAAAATAAAAGGAAATTTTCTTCAAATCACTTTGAGGGTGCCTTCCCTAAAAAAACAAAAAAAAAACTTTGAGGGTGCCCCCTCTCTCTAAATATCATATAAGGACATACGTGGTCATTCACCATAAGGTATACCCACCTCCGTATGTGACACGTATGCACCTCGTACTCTGGCAGCAACATAAGTATCATTTATTGCCCCAATGCAATCCTGAAATGACACTACAAGATTGTGTTATGGCAATAGCCGAACAATACAAGCATATCAAGGCATGAACTACATATTGTCAGTGATCACCTTGAAGTATAAATACCATCTTGGACTAGTACAAATGTTCGAAGGGGTCCGGCCTGTTGGTGACACATCATCTCTCCTGTGAATTCCCCAACAGCATACAACCCTTGCCTGAACTATCTGGAGATGGTCTCTATTGATCTCTTGGAGGTGTTGTGCATAACCCTGAACCTCTAGTTATGACCAACAACATGGAGGAACATGACTACTTGCTCTTTCACACTGGTGTGGATGCTATCTTGTATCAGCCCCTGCTCTGAAAGTCTGCGCAAGCCTGGTAAATGGTGCTCTTTTCATTCGAAACATCCACGGAGACTCTGTGTCGTTGCAGTTGTTGATGTAATTCAGATTCGACATCCTCTCCTGATCCTGGAAAAACGTTGGATCATAACAGTTAACATGCCTAGCACCACGACGAACAACTCTTTTGTGGATCAACATATGAGCCATGACTGAATCACAATTATCAGTGTTGCAGCATGAACTACCAGCTTCATTCGTGCATGCATAACCTAGTCCACATCGAGATGCATTGAGCAATGAGAAAAATCGATCTCCAGTCAATTTTCATCTCGCTCGGGCTGGCTCGCTGAAAACTGCCGATTCGAGGATTTTCAGCAGCTCGGGCTTTGGGCTGCTTTAAGATTCGTGTGATGCGAGTCAGCCTACCCCGTTTGTAACCAAACGTGTTTTTTTGGCCCAACTCGGCCTGCTGGTTAGAGGTAACACGGGCTATCAAACACGCCCTAAGGCCATCGTCTTGTGCAGGGACGGAGCCAGGAATTTGACATCGGGAGGG